>NC_048291.1:1178209-1433209 GCF_009762535.1 Notolabrus celidotus
GTATCTCACCTCCGAATCCTTTGCTGTGCTTCTTGTCCTTCCCACTCTTCTCCTTGTCTCTGTCTTTTTCTTTATCCTTTTTCTTCTTGCTCTTTTTGCTCTTCTTCTTCTTTTTCGACAGGTGCGTGTACGAATCGTCTATGACCAGCTCGCCGGCCTCCAGCTCGCCTCCTGATGAAGAGCTGTCGTCTCCCATGCCGCCGCCGTAATGACCTGCAGAGCGGAGAACAGAAGACGAGGTTACGTGTGGATATTAAAGGTGACATATTCTGCTCTTTTTCATCAACATATATTGGTCTAAGAGGTCCCCAAAACATGTCTTTAAAGTTTATGCTCATAAAAACACTTATAAATCAGATTCTGGTCTGCCTGTAAACCCCTCTTTTTCAGCCCTGCTCAGAACAGGCTGTTTTCTGTGTCTGTGCCTTTAAATGAGAATGAGCTCTCTGACCACGCCCCCTCAGGAAGTGGGTGTGGCCTCGGCTGTCCAGCACGTTGATCTAATGTTTACATGTTGGCTGAATATACACGGCTGCTCACAGACCCGCGTTACTTCAACCCTCTGAATCTGATCCAGAATCTGATCCTGACGGAGAGGCGCCTGCAGCAGGACCTTTCTGAACCATTGGTCACAGATTTAGTGTTTCTTGTTGTTTTATTTGTCAGCATGTCGACGTGTGTCTTGGTACACGGCTACCAACATGTAGCTATGTGGCTATGCTAACTAGCGCTAGCACTTTTCCATGAAAACTAAAAATCATCCACTAGATCTTCAAATCTGCAGACGTGGGGAGTCAAAGCGACCTTTGTGTTTATTAAGACAGCCTACAACTAGCATGCCTCCCTCCTAAGCTCCTTGTTAGCACACATGTGTGCAGGGAATGAAAAACGGAGGAGGGGTTGAGTTGTATTTTATACAGTCTATGGGCTGAACAAGCTCCGAGCTCTGACTTCCTGTTACAGACCGGATGGCGTTGTGACGTATGAAAAACACTGAAAACTGAAACGGCTGGTTTCAGCACACATTTACAGAAAGGTGGAGAAATCAGAACAGGGGCAGAATGGAGTCTTTTACTGTTCAGGGGATTTGTAGACAGGGACACAGATTTCAGGGAGAGGACCATTAAAAAGTCCATTTGGCATGATATGTCACCTTTAACCTGCAGGGAGGTCTGAAGGCTGGAGGTGCTAGCTCTGCTATCTGTAGACACTCTGCAAACCAGTCTGACATCCTTTACCTGCAGACTCTGAGGTCATGTGTGCTGCAGTTTGTCTGAATGTAAGCTTCTGTTGAAATGAGTCTCATAATCATCTCTCTAAAGAAAGCTATGTTGTTCTGATACGTAAACACGCTCATGGGAAGGCGTTCAGATTGGAAAAGCTCAGCTCACACAGAGTTTAGTTAAAGGTTTGGCTTTCAGTGAGCACCAAGAGACAGACAACATATCCATGAACAGTCCTCTTACCTTCCACCTCCACCTCCTTCCCGACCACCGGCAGCGGATCTCGACCCTGATCCTGTTTCTTCTTGGGCGCCTTCGACGTCTGCATCCTGTCTCGATCCTTCTCCTTCTTCCCGCCTCCTTTGGACGAGTGCGGCGTGAACGGGAAGCTCTCTGCTTCCTCCTTCTCCGGTGACATGATGAGCTTCATCTTCAGACCGTCGGCTTCGCGCAGCGTCAGCGGCTCCTCCTTCGGGGCGCCGCCGTGGAAGAGAGACGACTTCGAGGAGGACGAGGAGTGCTTCTTGGAGGAGGATGAGGATGAAGACATCGGGCGGGAGTGAGAGGAGTGGCTGCCTTTGCTTCCACCGCCGCCGCCGCTGCCCTCGCGTTTGCGGTCCTTGGAGGAGTGCGAGGAGAAGGAGGGGTAGGAGGGTTTCTTGTGCAGGTGGGGGCTCGGGTCGGAGCCTGTGGCCAGAGGGGAGGTGATGGCCTGCAGGAGACCCATCGCCGTGTCCGTCGAGGGGGAGGAGAGCGTGGGGGAGCGGTCTGCAGACTTGTGCTTCTTCTTATGAGGTGGGGGTCCTGAATGATCGTGGTCTGACAGATAAAGGACATACGTCAGGATTTAAGGAGGATCATTGAGAGCAAAGTAATCCCACTACATGCAGCTGAGTCGTTGACAAATAATCCTCAAAAATAGTTTTTTAAAAAAAAAGTATTTCCAGAATGGTTACAATGCATATTTTTGTGTCTTGAATAATGTGTTCTAACAAGGCTTGTACATTAAACTGCTTTTTTAAGTGTTTCAATAGTTTTTTTTACTCTTTTCTGAACTTCAACATCCAAAAAATGTCAGGTGGAGCAACCAGATATTTGTCCAAATATATGAACTTTCCTATCATTTATTCTAACTGAAAGTTTTAGGAAGTATCCCTTAGAGTGGTTACAGTGCTTTACACATTTTTATTTTGTGAGTGTATTTTTTATTTACAATATATTAGGATTTTTACATTCTATTGGCCAGGTTTAAAATCTAATCTTACAGTTTTAGGTTGGTTGTACCACCTGACATGGAAAGTGTTACAGTCCATCTATAAGTTGATAAAAGCTTTTCTATTATTATTTAAGAGACATCTACAAACCTTTGAACCCAGCCATGATGATTAGTAGGGTCCTCTGAATGATTTCATATGTTGAAGTCCATTATAAATACTTTCAAAATAAAAGCTCCATGAGTACGGTGGATGCCGGACAAAAGTTTTTAAATAACCTTAGGTGAATTTAAACTATTGATATTTATGAAATTATGTTTATTTCAAAGCTCTTATATGTAAAATCATGCCATGGTGTTTTAAATTTTTGAATTTATTATTCTTAAAATACATTTTTTATAGTGTTTTAAGTCAGTTCACTCGCTCGGACATTTTCAGGGTTTGAGACTTCAAAATAAAATAAATCTCAATATTTGAATGTACTGAAATTGTATTTAAAATAAGCAGATTTTATAGAATCAATTGATGTATGTCTTAAAAATAACTAATTATTTTTAAAAGAAAATGAGGGATTCAGACACAAAAATATGCACTTCATGTCAATGACTCAGCTGCAGTCATTTCACCACCTCACCTCTGTAATAGTACTCGTCACTGTGTTTCTTCTTCTTCTTGTGCGAGTCTCCTCCGAGCATGAAGAGCTCTGAATCCTTCACACATCAAGAAACACACGTTCAGAAATCTTCACCTGCAGTAACATCGTAACGAGTCGCACACATCGGACGGATTTGTTACCTTGGGACGTTTCTTTGAAGACTTCCGGACCTGAGCAGCGATCTCCTCTTCCTCTCTGAGCAGGTCTTTGTACGACCTCCTCTTCTCTCTCTGGCTGCGACCCGCTACCAGGCCTCTTTCTCCGTCCATCCCCAGGTCTACAAAACATCAGCAGACAATTACCACCCTGTAGGATCTCATTATATCTCCTTTTCTTGAAGTGTGCCAGCTACCTGTCCAATATCGTTACACTAAATGTTTCTGTCATAACCTCTCTTTGTTCCTGAACGGCAAAACTTAAACGTTCCCACAGACCAACTCAAGCATGTTTGACTGTGTTATTTGGGTCTGACTTATTGCTCCTCAGGGACACTTAGGTCTTGTTCAGTCTTCTTCACGTCTCTCATTTGGGGTGAGAATTTTATGACACCAACATAAGAACTAGGGATGTCAACAATTAATGGAGTATAGATTAATAGATTGTTAAGAACTTATTCTAACACATTTCTTTGTTTTGATTTTCTATCCTGTGGATCAAACATCATGTGGTCTCATCTTTGGTTCAGCTCTCAGGGAGGTGTTTGAAGTTTAAAGCATGTTTGGATGTGAATCAGCTGATTACAGACGCTCAGCTGGAGGCTGCGGCTGAGTGACAGGTCTCCATGAGCGCTTTGTTTCTCCACCTGACCACGTTCACATGATTATTTTCCTCAATAAAAGTGAGTAGACAGAAAACTGGACTCTGGAGTCTGAAATCTGTTTCTGTTCAGTTCCCTTGTTGAAGTCTGAGCCTTCACTTTTATGACTGTGTGTCTGCAGAGATTATGAGCCTGCTCCACATGTTGATATTCAGAGTGTTTAACATTTTGAACACCTCAATACGATCCGTTGATATTCAGTACTGTCAGTTATATACATTGTGTCGGGAAGGAAAATTTAATTCAGGGGGAAAAAATGCATTTATGTTATTTTTAATGATTAATTGATCGTTAACATTCCCAAAGATCGATCATAGAGATTACTGAAAGATGACATCCCTACTTCAAACTTAATCATGTTTTAAAAGATTACTTAAATAGACTCTTGACTCTGCTTTAAAGTTTTCTACAAAGTCTCTTAGACAGAGCTCAAAGTGATTATCTGCTTTACTAACTGTCCAAACTTAAAGATTTTCAACTTACAGGCAAATAAAAACAGGAAACAGCTCAAATGAATCCCTGACAGGGAGCTGTGCTGGCATTTGTTGTCTCTCTGTTGTACAAGAAGTCTAACTGACTAATAGTTAGGGATTAATATTGAATGGTTTATATATTGTAGGTGAATGTAACTCATGGTTCTGTGAGTTGCACAGACTGGATGTCTATAACAAATATCTGTTACAGCCTATTTATTAACTTTAAGTGTCACTAATGTTAAATTAAAAGACTTGTATTAGACATAATTTAGATTTTTTGTTGGCATCATATTGAGAAATTAAAAAACTCTTCTGTTTCTCAGAGTTAAGATGTCGAAACAACAACAACGGCGTCCAACGTTCTCAACGCTGCCGTATCCAGACTCCAGACAGACCACCAGACTTCAACCATTTATTTTCTACATAGCTTATTTTGTCTCCTGTACATACTTTTATTATCACTATTTTCATTGTATTTATATCTTATTAATTACTTATTCTATTAATATTATTTGATATTCTTAATTACTGTGTATAGGAGCAGCTTTAATGACTGAATTTCCCCCCGGTATAAATGAAGTATTTCTGATTTCTGAAATAAGCATCTCTTAAGAGCTCAGATTGTAGGACATGAGGTGTAGGACATGTTACCCATTCCTCCTTTATTCTTGATCTCCTCAAAAGCCATGGTCCCTCCTTAGTCGAGGCGTCTATTCGTCAAAGTGTGTCACCGAAAACATGAGGAGAATAACCTGCTGGGGAAAAACCAAGAACATCAAATCAAACAAGTATAATGTGTGATATCTATTCAGGACAGAAATGAAGGGTTACACAGTAACTTAACTGCAAAAATCATATTGTTCTTCCCATCTTTCCTCATCTAAATACTTTCAAAGACATCATTAATGTAATAACATGTTAAGCTGCATTAATAACCTCATCCTAAGCAGTCCAGGTAACACCAGAGCTGCAGGTAACCTGTTTATAACGCTACAGTAAAGCAGAGAGCTCTGACTCCTTCTCCAGGAGTAAATATAAAATGTGGATTATATTACAAGAGTGAAAATGTGTTACTAACAGTTTACAGTTTAACAAATTCCCGCCTACTTTCATAAAGATACACAAACACACCCCCTCTCCTTTTACTTTGACTCCCTAAGCTCCCCACACATCTCCTACACTCTCATTCATCTCCCCGGGCGGGCCCTCAGCTGGCCGGGGAGAGCGGCTCAGGAAAGCTCGAGGCTTCTCCTTACAGCTAGGCCGCGGTCCACTCAGGAGCACACAACGCCCCGGAGGACTCACTTTAAAATCTGCTTATAAGCTCAACTCATCGGGTGTGATAGCATGTGTACTTTAAGAACGACAGAAGGAGGAAAAATCATGTGTTTTTTAAATTATACTACCTATATGAGGTGTCCAATTTACGCGGGTCCGGCCGCCATGTTTGTTGTCGGCGAGACAACAATACGTGTTCAAGAAGGGGAGGTGCTTAGGCTCAGCGGCCAATCAGCGAGGAGGAGAGGAAGCCATATTAGCAATACAAACTGAAGCTGTGATCATAGAGAGAGTTAGCCTGCTGTCAAAATATTAAATTCAGCTTTAATTTAAAATGCTTGTACAGAAGTCTTAAGCAAACATCATCCATATATATAATCACTCTATTTTACTCTTGATACAGGTGAATTCCAAGTGTTTTCCTGAGAGCTCTCTTTATCTCTCCCATTATCTCATGATTATAACACTTTTATTCACTGTCATAATGAGTTATTGGGTTGTTTTCTGGGAATCTGAACTTATTTTCCTCATTATCACATAATAAATGAGCTGTTTTTGTGTGTTTGATTATGGGATAATTACCTAGTGACCTAGAGAGCGAAACAATCATGTGGTGACCCACTTTATGACTCAAAAAAACATTTCACTGAACAGGATAAACATCTTATCAAATAAATACTTCATGAGAAACAAAAAACTTTTGACAAAATGCAAAAATATTAAATGGAACACAAAATTAATTTGTGCAAACCAAAAATATTTAAATAAATGCAAAAATATTTAACAAACAAAAAATATATATTATTATATAAAAAAACTATTTAAACATTTTAATTTTATTCCACAAAAATTTAAAACATTTCACAAATTGCAAAAATGTTTCATAAAACAAAAAACATTTTTTAAAAAATCCGAAAATATTTGATCTTTTTATGTTTTTTTTTTCTTTATTTTGTGAGATGTTTTTCTCTTTCATGGAATATTTTTAATTTTGTTACATTTTTTTTGTTATGTGAAATATTTTTGCATAATGTGAAAAGTTTTTTGTGTTTGATGAAATGTTTAAGTTCACCCCAACAATTATTGTGATTATTTAATTTCTTTTTTGTCCTCTATGAAATATTTCTGCATTCCTTGAAATATCTTAATTTTGTGAATTTTTTTTCTACACATGAAATGTTTTGAATTTTGCATTTTTTCTTTTTTATGTTTAGTAAAATCATTTTTAGGTTGACTTTCAGGGCCATGGTACAATAGGCTGGTCACTGTGAAAGGCCGCACCAGGACCTGCCAGAAATGACTTCATATCCCCTTTGGGTTTCCCTGTAGTAATATTTTAACATGTAGATCAATAACAGCATTAAAATACATACTTGTATTTGGACCGCTTTTATCCCATTATAAACACAAGACAACACGTCACATAAGTAGCCAAACAAACTGATTTTATTAATTCACATGTTTTCATTTCCATCAATAACCAAATCAGTTTTTACAGAACGTTTCACGCACCAACATCATCACATGCAACACGAGAGAAAAGGCAATGAGACACAGAGAGGCTGAAAATGCAACAATGAAAACTTTTAATACTTCCATGTCTCATAATTATCTTAACACTAAGCTAACGTTGGCAGGCTTAAAGAAAAAATGTCAACACATAGCTGTGATTTACACACACACACACACACACACACACACACACACACACACACACGCACACACGCACACACGCACACACGTACAGAGTCTCTCACACACACAGTAGAGAGCTGAGGCCACACTGCACTGTGGGCCTGATCCTGAGAATGGTTTCCCCTCAGGTGGTTTCTTTTCATCCTTTTCAAGAGAAGTCATTCTGATGTGATTTATTTTCATACCCTCATTAAATGGATATATATATAATTAAGTGCAGAGAATTAAAACTTTCAGCTTTTTTTTTTATTAAACAAAGATAACAGTCTTTTCATCAGATGCAGCACATCAGCTCTCCACACACTCCATCTTCTACCTGTCCCCCAAATTCTGTTTCTGTAGACTGAGTGACGTAAAACTGGCCAATAAATCCGTCACTTCGTCCACCTGAAGAAAGAGAGGAAAGTGTGTTAGTGGGTTTAAATTAGTCCAGGTAACTGTGTAAACAATAAGGCTCTGAATGAGAATAGTAAGAATTAATAACCATGTTTGTTTTAAAGCTTGTAAACCTGTGAGGATGTCGGTCTGACCTGTTCTTTGGTGCGTGTGTGCTGCAGCTGAGTTGAAATGTGCTCCAGCCTCTCTGTAGCTTCACTCTGACCCATCGAGTTCAGGTATTCCCTCAGCATCTGAATAATCTGAGAAGAGAGAGAGTCACACACAAACATCTTCAGCATAAAACATCAGGCTCTACACATCTAAAAGTCCCAGCCCAAAGATCTGAGTGAGTTCCTGCTCTACCTGAGTCACTTCCCCTCTCAGCGTCTCTAAGCTGCGTGAATCTCCCTCCTGGAGGATGTTGAGCTTAGAGCGAGCGAGGTGCATCGGGGTCCTGCCTGCTCGGTCGAGGGCGTCCACGCGAGCTCCTGAACAGAGACAATAAGAGCAGAAATATCTGAGTCACATGAGTTTATTAACCTGTAATGAATAACACTCTCAACTTTATTAACACAGCTTAAAGAATCAAAGTACTGTAACATAGGGGTTCCCAAAGGGGGGTCGCAAGACACAAATGGGGGGTCGCAAGACACAAATGGGGGGTCGTGAGATGTCTTCCAGATTTCTTTTTTTAAAAGTTATCTAAATATAATAACTCCATTCGATCTGCAGAGTCCCTCTCTACTTTCAAAAGACAGCTAAAGACCCAGCTCTTCAGGAAGCACTATGCACTTAGCTAGACTGTCCTCCACTGTTGTCCCCAGGGGCAGATCATGTCTTCCAGCTACAGTTGACTCACACTGTCCTGCTCTACTCTGGGACTCTGTGTTCAGGTCTGGAGTGACCCAGCACTTGGTACTTTGGTCATTATTGTGGTGATGTTAATTGTTGATGATGATAATGAAGGCCTTAAATTGGTTGGTTGCTTCATTGTAGATGTTCCTTATTTACTTTGTGCATTGCCTTTACACTGCTTGGCAGTACCTGAACCCAAATGGACTTGAAGCACTTTGTTCCTCTTACTGATCTTGTTTCCTCTTGTCTAGATCTTTGCTTGTGTTGTTCTTGTTCTCATATGTACGTCACTTTGGATAAAAGCGTCTGATAAATGACATTGTAACATCGGGTCGGCTGAAAAGTTTGGGAACCCCTGCTGTAGCGTTAGATAGTTAAAGATATGTTTTTATAAACCTCTGAATTATAACTATTGATTCCCTTAATATGTGAAACTGATCATTAAAGCACGTCTAACACGGTCTCACCTCCTCTCAGCAGCGTGGTGATTACAGGCACGTGGTTGGTACAGGCCGCTGCAGAAACACAACATACACACATTTTCACACACTGACAACAAAACCAGTAAAACAGAGACTGCATGTAAAAACATGACTAAGATTAGACATGAGGCTAAAGAAGCTCTACATGTATGTGTCAGAGTGAGACCATCACAGGCCGGGCTGATGGTCCGTCTTACCCAGATGGAGGGGGGTGTTCCCCAGACTGTCTCGCTGGTTGGGGTCAGCGCCGTGACTCAGCAACAGTTGGACTACAGACATAAAAGAGAGTCATTAGGAATGAAGTGGATGTGAAAGAGTTAATATAAGTAAGTAAACAAAGGCTTCCATTGATAACTGAGCTGATTTGTCTAACTCATGATGTTTGAGCTGTTTTGACTTGTTATCAGTGACCCACCGATGCCCTCGTTGCCGTTGCAGGAAGAGAAATGCAGAGCCGTCCTTCCCTTGTCGTCTGCAACACACGGGTCTATGTCGTCCTGCAGGAGCTTTCGAACTGCAAAGACACAACTTTATGAGCCAAACAGCCTTTAATCCTCCCATCGCCACATTAGCATTAGCATTAGCATGAGCATGGTCCCTGCTCTGCTCACCTGTGTCGATGTCGTTGCTGTTTGCTGCCTCCCTCAGTCTCTTGGCAGCTGTGGAGATAAGACATTCAAAGTGAGAGGGGAGTAAATGTTGCTTTATGACTGTCAGAGAGGCGCTCGGTCAAACAGGAACTATCACCACCAGGTTACCTCTTCACAGGTGGACTTTATGTTGAATTTATCACATTGATTTCAGTAGATGATACCGAACAGTTCTCATAATGTGGCAGGTTTGATTAAACCTAAATAACAAACCCACATAACACCATCATATGCACCATTTGACAAACAAGGACTCACTGAGACGAAGATTTCAAGTGCTAATAAGATTTAAAAATCCATTTTTCTTTGTTAAACATGTAAAGAAATTAAATTAAAAACACCCTGAACGATAGACACTAACTACTCACTGAAGCGGCCCAAGCTCAAAATCGTCTCTAGCATATTTCTAAGTCAGGGTTAAGCATCGTTAGCTGCTGGTTACTTGGTTCTGATTGGTCAAAACCACAGACTGTATAAAATATGGACGTAGTATCCCCTCACAGTGTGTGCCGATCAAGAAATGATCCATCCAGACTCCACTCATGTTTTGAACCAGACTGTAAACATGTTTATTTCTGCTGTAAAGATCAGCTTCTTTGAATGGGTGTGTATGTGGTTACCGGTACTTGAATGCTTCCGCATTGGACTCATATTTTTAGATTGGAGGTCTTCTAATGAGAGGCACAGCTGACTTGATTGACAGGCGGGAACACTGCAGCTGTTGGCGAGGAGGCTCAAACTCCGCCTCTTTACGTCACAATCACTAGACAGCAGCAATATGGCTGCCGCCGACGATTGGCCTCAAAACAGCGCTTCAGAAACAGACGTGTGACGTCACGGAGACTACGTCCATATTTATACAGTCTATGGTTCCCCCTCTGCCTGTTGACACTGTGGTAAAAATGTTAGTGTGGTCTCAGGCTGGTCTAGAGAGTGGGGAAATAATGACAGTTAGTGGGTACAGATGTGAGAAATATAGGGTGCAGGTCCTCCTCACTTTGATGGGGTTCTAATTTGCATAACCACCTCTTCACTGTACATTACCCCTTCCTGTTTATGTTTATCATATATATTTATGTCTATATATATATTTTTGGCAGAGTAGCATCATGCTAACAGAGCTAACACCGGACACCAACGCCACATTGGAAGGATTTCACCTGCTGTGGGCGGACAGGATACAGGAGAACCAGACTGGACTAACTGGGGAAGAAGGCCAGCTCAGTCCTGGACCCTGTGGAGGTGGTGGCTGACAGGAGGATTATGACCAAGCTGTCGTCTCTGATGGACATTTCTTTCATATATATATTCTTGTTGAATTCTTGTTCTGTACACCTTCTTGTTCCATGAATTTCCCCGTTGGGGGACGAATAAAGGAGGATCTTAGTCTGGTTCTGTGTTGTACAAGATAAGATAAGATAGTCCTTTACTCTCCCACAACGGTGAAACTCAAGTGTCACAGAAGTAGACAGTGCAAAAAATAAATAAATAAATAAATAAATAAATATATAAAAAGCAAACAAGAGCCTATGAAGAAGAACTATTAAAAAAGTTATTAGCAATAAAATTTAAAATTAAAGAGGTAAAAAATAAGCATATCTTACAACACACACACACACACACACACACACACATATATACATATATATATATATATTATTAGTTATATAGTCTAACCACTGCAGGAAGAAGAGACCTGTGGTATCTCTCAGGGTGAAGAAGTCTGTCACTGATAACTTTAACTGAATTGTCCCTTTAATTAAATATTAAATGTTGTCTTCTGTTGTTATTACTCTATTACTGAAGTTATTAACCTCTACCTGTCTGGTTTATGTGTATTTATTGTATATTGTCTCTCAGGTTGCTTTATTAATCATGTTCACATTACCATAAACGTCCTGGCTGATGGGACCGAGGTTCCGGACCGTCCTGTGGTGCCTCCTGGCCCGGCTCCCCGTCATCTTCCCCAGCTTGCCCGTGACCCCGCCGGGCCCCCCCTCAGCTCGCCCGGGCTCCCACAACAAGTGCAGGTACCTGAGTTCTTTCTCGTCCCTCTGTCCGAACCGACCCAGCACCACCTTCCCCTCCCCGGTCCCACTGATCCCGAACCCCACAGCAGCCGAGCCCCCGTCCTCCATCACACACTCCCCGTCCGGGCTCTGCTCTCTGTCCGCCGCCGCCGCCTCCTGAGCTCCACCTCCGGGTCCGGGCTCCACCATGTAGTCCCCCTCGGAGCTGGATCGTTCGTTATCCGAGGCTGTGGCGTTGATCGGGCTCCACCCGTCCATGCTTCAGAGCTTCATGTGGAGGCTCTGGTTCTCTGGTTCTCTGGTTCTCTGTGAGTGCTGCAGCAGGGAGGAAATGAATCCGACATGAAAGAGACCTCAGAGGGTTTCATGAGCTCAGCACAGAGCCTCCTCCTCCATCATCAGATCTCTGTGATTTAAAAACTCTGAAACTGAAATCAGTAAAGATTCTTCTGAGGATCAAAATGTCTATTTAACATTTTTCATCTGAACGGGAGGAAGAGACACACAGCCTCAGAGCGGCTCAGCCAATCAGAGGACGTGTTGCTCATGAGCTCTCCTCCAATAGGAGCTGTGCACCCTGACAACCAATCAAATTACACAGCCTTACCTCTCTGTCAGTTTTTTCTGTACAAACTTTATTTAAATATCGCAACATTAACAAACACTAACGGCTTTTAAAATAGGCGGGAAACTCAAGCTAGCTCGATACGATCATAGATACGATATCTGAGACACGGCTAATAATGACGATAATTTACAGATATAAAATTATAATTCACAAAACAAAACATTTTAACATCTGATTAACTGAAAAATACAAAATGGCACCAAAAGGGAAGGTGCAGGATTGATGTCATTGCACCATTTGCTGTAAAGAAATGAATATGTAAGAGACTTTGATTACTATTCCAATCAATTATCATTTACTCTTTTATTTTTTTATCATTTATTTGATCAATATTTAATATTAGATAGTATATATATTGATTTTATGAAAGTTATGTTCAATATTTTGTTCTTGAAACACAATAAAAACCTTTTTTTATTTTTTTTTTTGACCGTTTAGAAACTGGCAAATGTTTTTTATCCATTTCAAATGAATAACAAAATCTATCTGAGGACACATTTGGACACGTTACAGCCAGGTCTTTTTTTTTTAACAATAGACTGCTAATCATAAATTACAGGTAAAAATAACAAAAATAGGAAAAATGTATTCACAAGTGGTATGATTATTTACTTGTTTAATTTGCTAGTTGTTGTAGAGTTATAATTTCAACACATCTTCCTTTACAACATAATTTTTAATATTTATTGGATGTCAGAAATATTATTATTGTGGTGAATAATTTATTCTACATTTAACTTTTGAAAGGATATCCTCTATATGAAGAAGTCTAAAGCATTCTCCCATCATCTTTTGAATACACTAGAAGGAAATATTTAAAATTCCCAAGTGTCTTATTAAATCTGTCTCAAAATATGACATAATTTTGTTTCTGTTTGAAGATACATCTTGAATAATGATTTTCAGATTGTGTTTGATGGGCATTTTTTCAAAAGTGAGAACTAATCCATTCACTAAAGATTGGAAACTTGCAGTTTAACAATACTTAAATAGAGAAAGAAGTCTTTAAAATGCAGTGAGGGAAAACTGCTTCGTGCATCACATGTTCAAAATCAGAAATAATCAACTAAACATATTTATTTTAGTAAAATAAAGACATCTGTGTTCACTGTTTGAACTGTTTTTATTCAGGTACCATCGTGTATAATAAAACATCCTCATAATAAAACCCTCCACCCTTAGAACTTCATATAATCTGGATTTACATGATATGAAAACAGCGTATTATAATGTTATATATATATTTTAGTGTACGATAAAAATAAGGGAGCTTTAAGGTACAAAGTGCAATTCCAGTGATGAGCAGAGGTTTTTCTGAGATGCTAACTAGAAAAGAAAATACACAAAGTTATATTCATCATCATCACCATTGATTATTTTATAAATCTGGACTTTAACCTTTTTTAAAATAAAGAGGAAAACCGCTCTTTGGTTGAAATCGTCTTGATTCAGCATCAGGTGACGCTCAGACTGTGAGGACCAGTTCTCTGTGCGGCCGCATGCTGTCACACGTTTGGTTCTGTGGAGGGAACTTAAAGGATAAATGGAGGTAGTCGGTCTGAGGGATTACACAGCATGATAGCTTCAACAAGCACGGGTTAAACATTCAGAGGTCTAGAGGTTCAGTCCTGAAGACACTGAGGCTCCGGCTCGGGGCAGGTAGTTGGGGAATGCGGGGTCGTACCCAGGTGTGCCCACGTCCGTCTCAGAAGGCGTGAAACCAGCGTCCTGAACGTGCTGCCACAGCTGACGGTCCTGAGCCACGCCCTGCTGCTTCAAGTATCCGTGCTGACAGAAGAGCGGCGGCGTGCGGTGGGTGAGGGAGAAGCGGAAACAGGATTCTGAAAGAGAGGAGGAAACACGGGGATGAGTGGAGCTAGGTTATGTTAGCAACCAGAGTTACTCCTCCGTCTGTTTATCGCTCTAACGTGAGGAGCGAGGAGGACGTTGTTTTTCTCTTTTCTCCTCATAAAGTCAGAACACAGAGAAAAGGTTGATTCCTGAAGTCTCACCTGCATAAAAAGCTCTGAGGTCTGTCTGGACGCAGCGCTCCAGGAAACGCCTCAGAGGCTGGATGTGAGACACGGGACCGTCCCACTCTGTGAGGAAGTCCTCCACCATGTGATGAACCACTACGGGTCGGGGTAAAGGCCAGCCATGAGGGCGGAGCTTCATATCCTCCTCTGAGGAGAAAAAACGATGTACATTAACTGATATTTAAGACCTGGATGATAAAGAATGTAACTGGGATCAGAGTTCTCCTCATTTGAATCCTGTGTTTGGATCAAGGATCAACTCTCAGACGAGCCATCTTAGTTTGGCAGTTATTTTTTACTGTAACAACCTGATCCAGACGTCATTTATCAAGATATCTAATCCAGATAATCAACTATCTCTTCTGACCATGCCAAGATGGGTGTCCATTATTCACAACCCTTTAATGGTTGCAGTTCCTCTACTCACCTGTAGGGAGCCTATCGTAGTAATACAAAACAGGGTGCAGGAAGTTGGATTTCCAAGCTTTAGTCCAGTCTGTCTCTGCTCTGCTCCGCCCCAGGTAGTCGATCTTCTTCTTCCCGTACTGCATGAGGACAACGATCAGGCCGTGTGGGGACGCCTCATGACCAGAGAGGGACGAGAACCGAGGCAGCGCCTGGAGAGGGAACTCCTCCAGGTATTCACAGTGAGAGCTGACGAGAGGAACATTTGGAAAAATATTCATAGAGTGAAAATATCCTGCAGGTTAAAGGTCAAAGAGGTCAAATAATCTCTTCAAATCAAAACCTCACAGGTGACGTTGGAGAGGGATGTTGATATATTTTGCTAGCTGTTCTTTCAAACACTATTAAAGCTGCTTTCAGGGACTTGTCTGTGTTTTTAATGACCCTCTAAAGCAGGAAGTCACTCCTAATATTGAATCCCATTAACATCTACTCACCCTCGCAGAAGTACGACGTCCCCGAGAACCTCGAACATTTGATACGGTCCCGACGCCTCGCCGACCCGCTTCAGGATCCAGGACTGCAGCTGTGTCGTGGACAGCTTGGTGGAAGGCCACTGGTTGCTGTGGTAACGCTGTTCTAGAATGCGGTGAACAGTTCGCACTATCAAAGAGAATGAGAACGATATGTTAGAACGTTGACTGCTCTGATGTTCTTTGATGTTCTTTTCAGGCGTTCTGTTATCGCCTGCTGAATTGTTTACAGTCAAATTAGCAGTTCTTAAATTATCAATTACTATTTCTTGGTTAATCCCCCTAGAGGAGCACCCATGCATCTGTCTGTGTTGAGTCTCAGTTTCACTGTAAACAGTTCCTCAGAGGCTTCCCTCTGGCTTCCTTCAGCGGTATGAACCTGAAACAGAAACTGATGTTCTTGTGATGTTCTTCTAACTAGTGGGTCTTCAGTTTGCTGAAATAACAACATCATGATGCAGATTAGTCCAAAGTCCAAAGTCAAGCTTTGTCAGGTCTGTCCTCAAGAGGAGAAGAAAACTACGTCTACAATGTTTGTTTGTTGAATGGAGGTCTATGAAAGAGGATTAGAGACTCTGATGTTTATTTAGCTCTGACCTTCTTCATGGAATGTTCCATTTGTTCTCAGAATTCTGACATCATCAAAGACAGAATTCTAACATCATCATCGAAGACAGAATTCTGACATCATCAAAGACAGAATTCTGGAATTCTGTCTTTGATGTCAGAATTCTAGAACACCTGCTGTTGCTCTCCATACAGACTGTTTTTCCTGCTGACACCTGATTGGTGGATACTCCTCAGACTACAGACAGAGACCCTGAGATCCTGATTCAACATGTCTCTGAATCAGAATCTGTAATTACAGGTTAGTTGTAGCTAAAAGTAAAAAGCTTTGTCAGGTCTGTCCTCAAGAGGAGAAGAAAACTACGTCTACAATGTTTGTTTGTTGAATGGAGGTCTATGAAAGAGGATTAGAGACACTGATGTTTATTTTTAGCTCTGACCTTCTTCACGGAATGTTCCATTTGTTCTCAGAATTCTGACATCAAAGACAGAATTCCAGAATTCTGTTGAACCTCAGTTTCAGATGGATCATTCCTGATGTATTCCAGGGGGTTCGGTTATTTAAACTCTGAGCAGGGGCGGAGCCAGACTGTTTTGGGGCGCCGACTTTTATAAGGGTGGCCATGTATGGTGAATATTAGAGGCTTAACCCAAACCATGGAAGGTTATCTCCACTGATCATCTCTACTTTGACTTTTTACCTCTCATTGATTTTTTATTTTTTTAGAATCTAAAAAATGTTAAATTCTCTTATACAATTTTAACATTTAGGTCACAGTTTAGAGTAGCAGTTCCTAGCAGCCTGTTCAAACACAACTCAAACAGCTGATTCCAATATGAGTGCAGCCTCTGATAAGTCAAACAGCCAATCACAGTTTAGGATTTTAGGATGGCCACTGGGCTGCCCCCCCTAGTCAAAGCTAAAATAAACATGTTTAGGATTTCACCTGTGTAGCGGAACCCGTGGACGAAGCCTCCAGCAGATGCGCGGTAGTCTCTGGAGTGAGCGGCGGTTCCCAGCACGAACAAGCCGGGTGTGCTCTTCCCTTCGTACCAGGCGGTCACACCCGGCAGCCTCCCTTTGGCGTTGTCACTGTTTGGTGGGCAGGCGGAGCTGGACAGAGGTTATAACAACAAAATCAATGAGAGGTGATAAGTTCACTGGACAGTAAAATAACCTGTCATGTCGCGTGTCTTCATACCTGTCAAAGACGCTGAAGTTGAATCTGAATCCAAGGCAGCGAATCACACGGTCGTACGGCTTCCTCATGGAGAAGTTATCGTTGTGAAACCCCGGCAGTTCTTCTCCCGTCACATCAGAGCCGTTCTTCTCCTCCTGGTTCTGTAAGTACTTATTTAAAGTCAAGTATAACTTCCTCTTCTTCTCCTTCTTCTTCCCAGCAGCTCTTCTGCTTTGCTCCTTTCTCTGAGCGATGACTATTTTCTCCAAGTGTGCCTCGACCAACCCGTCCAGAGACTTCAGCTGGTACGTGTCCAGCAGCTCGTTATTCACGGCCCTGAGGAGGAACACAGAGAGGGTTAGTTTAAAGTCAGGGGGACTGATAGATCTGGGGATCTGGTCTGGCTTAGCGGTTAAATCTGCATGTGGAGAAGGTGAAGTCCTCCTTCCATGTGCCTATGTGGAATGCCAAAGCCTGAGGTGGGGAGAGCACACCTCCCCTCTCTTTAGTGTGCATACATGAGAAGCCAAGGCAGGGAGAGCATCAGCAAAGACCCGGGGAACAGAACAGAGCGAGCATCAGTGTTCGATACTGATGTCTTTGTTATTTCCTGTTTGATATGTTGTTTACCTCTCCTCCACTTCCTGCCCTTGCGTGTTTCCCACCCTGCTTTGATTGTTTCTACCTGCGTGTCTCCGTCGTCCCCTGAAGTCCCAGCCTTGGTTTCTGTCTCTGATCTGTGTTGTTGTTTTTCGGACAACGACCTTGCTTTTCCCCTGTAGGATCTGTTTGCGTGTTCGCTGCCGTGAATAACTTTTTGGCAAGCAGAGACTGTTTTTGCTTTTTCTGAGTCTGTCGTCCAATCAAGTCCCGTCACCTGAGGGTACCCTCATATACCAGCACGACAAAAATCAGAGGTTAAACAGACAAGAGAAGAAGTCATCAGATCCTTTACCTGAGATCTCCTACATAATGCGTCTGCCAGGCCAGCCGAACGGGGCTCGAACTGAGCATGTGCACCCGACTCGCGCTTCCTAAGATGCTCTGAGCCGTCTCAAAGGCAGAGTTCCCTTTGCCCAGGATGAGCACGGCCTGGTTCTTGTAGTCTTCAGGATTAACTGAAATGGACTCGTAGCCTTCAACCAGATCAGACCCCACAAACTCCACCTTCTGAGGGACCCACAGACCGGTGGCTACCAGGAGCACGCTGAGGGGAGAAAGGAGAGACACAGTGAAATCCACATTCCAAATAAACATGGAACTCTCTCCTGAAGTCTGATAAGAACACCTGCATGTGTAGTCTGTGGCGTGCTGATCGGTCAGGATGTATCTCCGTCCGGTGGGGGACGGCACAGCCCTGATCCTTCCCACGTCGACTCCATACTTGACCCTCAGCCCGAGCTCTGTCACGAACATGGACAGGTAGGTTGGGAAGGCGTCAGCAGGCGGGTAAAACTCGCTGCTCACCCTCTTAAAAAGGAGGTCAGGGTTGTCGCTCAGCAGCGAGTTCCAATCATGGCGAAGGTTGAACTCTCGGTTCTGCCTTCCTGTGTGGATCTTGTTGATGCTGATGAGCTTCCTGTGACGAGGATACCTAAAAAAACAAGCAGAGGAACGTCTCATTGTTTGAACCCGAGAGTCATATCTGTCTCAGAACATGTGAGGCGTGTGAAAACTGGTCCTACTTGTTGAAGAAGCTGCCCGGTCCAGAGTTCCTCTCCAGGATGACGTAGTCTCTTTTGGCCTTGTTGAGGAAATAACCCATCTGCAGCCCAGCAGGCCCGGCTCCGAGCACGCAGTACTCATGGTGCCGGGTGTGGTTGTGGTGGTGAAGGTTACCAAGAGAGCTCTGGACACAGCCAATCAGGATCAAGAGGAGGGAGCAAGGAAGGCTGGAATCCATCACCTGCAGGACACGAAGCAGAGAAGGACAGTTTCATTACATGAAGAATATTTACAAGAACTCTTTTGTTCCAAGAGCAATTCAATTATTAAATTCTGAGATTGCAAAAATCAAACCAAACTTTAAAATTTTAATTTTAGCAAACTCAAACAAATGAGAAATGATCTATCCAGACTACACTGGTCTTTTGAACCAGGCTGTAAACATGTTTATTTCTGCTGTAAAGATCGGCATCTTTGAATGGGTGTGTATGTGGTTTCCTGTACTTCCAGAGCCAGCCTCAAGTGGATCCTTGAAGAACTGCAGTTTTTAACACTTCCGTATTCAACTCATATTTTTAGACCGGAGGTTGCTGCTTATAACAAACCAACAGCTAACTAACCACGATCGGCTAGCTAACAAACCAACGCTTCACAAATCAACAGCCAACTAACAGCTAACTAACTAACTAGCCAACTAACTAACCAACCAACCAACCAACCAACCAACTAACTAACTAACTAACTAACTAACTAACTAACTAACCAACCAACCAACTAACAGCTAACTAACTTACCAACCAACCAACCAACCAACCAACTAACTCACTCAATAACTAACAGCTAAATAACCACCATCGGCTAGCTAACAAACCAACGGTTAATTAACCAACAGCTAACAAACAGCTAACTAACTAACTAACCAACAGCTAACTTACTAACAGCTAACTAACTAACTAACCAACAGCTAACTAACTAACAGCTATCCTACTAACTAAGTAACTGACAGCTAAATAACCACCATCAGCTAGCTAACAAACCAATGGTTAACTAACCAACAGCTAACTAACTAACCAACAGCTAACTAACTAACCAACAGCTAACTAACAGCTAACTAGCCACCATCGGCTAGCTAACAAACCAACGGTTGACTAACCAACAGCTAACAAACTAGCTAACAGATAACTAACTAACCAACAGCTAACTTACTAACAGCTAACTTACTAACAGCTAACTAACTAACTAACCAACAGCTAACTAACAGCTAACTAACTAACAGCTAACCTACTAACTAAGTAACTCACAGCAAAATAACCACCATCAGCTAGCTAACAAACCAATGGTTAACTAACCAACAGCTAACTAACTAACCAACAGCTAACTAACTAACTAACCAACAGCTAACTAACTAACCAACAGCTAACTAACTAACTAACTAACTAACTAACTAACTAACCAACAGCTAACTAACTAACTAACTAACTAACTAACTAACTAACTAACCAACAGCTAACTAACAGCTAACTAGCCACCATCGGCTAGCTAACAAACCAACGGTTGACTAACCAACAGCCAACAAACTTACTAACAGATAACTAACTAACTAACTAACTAACTTGCTAACAGCTAACTTTACATCCCCCCTCAGTGATAACACTTTGTTTCGTCTGTTATTAAAATAAATATAAGATATTTTAGATTATAAAACCATAAAACTCTATAGCTCTTATTAATGTGATTTTTCTCCCTATAGTTGTCATTCCTCTTTAAAGTATATTTATGTCTTTATATCTAACCTCTATATATCTAATGCAGTCATTAATCAGCATCATTTACGGTAGTCGTCGCCAGTTCGTCTAATAATTCAGCGACAGATCAGAGAAACAGATCCAGGCTCGAGCTGAGACTCCCCGGCTCTCCATGAACTCCTACGCCGCTGTTGTAAGCCTCTGCTCGGGATGCAGTGGATGCCATCGCCCGCTGAGATCAGAGCTCGGCTGCAGCGTTACAGTTCAAACATGGAGGACATCTTACCTTCAGTTAGTGGATCCCTCCAGACCAACATCTGTGGATTAACATGGAGCACATCTGTGGAGGAAGCTACATCTTTAGTGTTTGGTGTTTGAAAGCTGCTGTGAGAGAGTGAGTGTGTGTGTGAGTGTGTGTGTGTGAAGGAGATGGTGTGTGTGTGTTCAGCCTACTTCCCCCCCAGGCTACAGAAACCAATGGAGAGCTGCTCCCATGAAGAGGCGTGATTATGAAACACAGCAGAGAAGCACAAGGTGTTCACAAAGAGACAATTATTCATGCTTTAAGCTTTTAGTCTAAAGTGATGGTTAGAACAGAACACGACCCAGATGAGGAGAGTACGGTGGCCCTGAGGGGAAAACGCACAAACATTTCATGACCTCAAAAATGCTAAAAACTATTTAATGTTACAGAAAAACTAAAAAAAAAAACATTTTATAAAATTAAAAAATATGTAATGACATGCAAAAAATATACCCCCAAATTTACACTACTTCATGTAATATAAACATATTTTATAATCCAATAACTTATCCTTAAATGGTAAAAAATAACCACTAATTCATGTTAATACACAACAAAACATTTCACTTGAAAAGAACATTTATGCTTATTAAACAATTTTTACATCTGACACCATATGTTAATAATTGCTGTGCTATAATACCATGCTGTTGGATTTTCTTCTTGTTACACTCAGGCTGCAATTTTCTCTGTGCAATAACCTAAATCTGTGCATAAGTAGAAAGTGTTCATAGTGTATATATTTTTGTTCTATTTATATTTTATTTTTAGCTTTAATATATTTTAACACTGTAAGTGCATTATCAATTCCTGTCAATTGTTGTAAGCTGCTGTAACAAAATAATTTCCCCTAATGAAGGATCAATAAAAGTATCTTAACTGCTGTTTTAATGCATCTCATTAAATATTTTCACATATCATGAAATGTTTGAGGGTTTTATTTAATATTTTTAACATCCTGTTAACTGCTTTTTGTATTTTCAATTAAACATATTTGTGACATTTTTTGGGTTCATGAAACATTATTTAAAATATTTGTGTTTGGTGAAAAATGCTTGTTTTTAATGAAATGTTTTTGCTGTTTATTGTACTGTTTGTGCAGTTGACCTTCATGGCTACCATATTATGGTTTAAAATACAAAAAAATGCTAAATAAAATCTCAAAATAATTTACAGAAAGGGGTGCTGGTGGACTAGCAGTCTAAGCGCCCCACATACAGAGGCTAAAGTCCTTGTTGCAGGGGTCACTGGTTTGATTCCCAGCCGGTTGACCGTTTCCTGCATGTCTTCCCCTGCTCACTACTCCCCATATTTCCTGTCTCTCTTCAGCTGTCCTATCAAATAAAGGCAAAAAGCCTAAAAATATAACTTAAAAAAAAAAAAAATAACTCACAGAAATGTTCTAACACCAGATATAACACTGAGTTTTTTCTTATCAAATTAAAATTCTAACTTTAATCTTTTAGTTTGGTAAACAACAAAATGATCAGTTCTTTCCAAAATGATATTATGCAGTAAAACATATATTTAACTTCATTGTAGCTTTTCTACATACTCATATTTTGTATCCTACCTTTAGATAATCTGTATTTATCAATCTCAGTGCCTCAGTTTAAAACTTTGAAACTGCTTTGTATTAAGTTAACTGTTGTATTGTAAGGAAGCTGTAAGTGTGAATGCTTCCATTCATGTTATTTATTCTGTTTTCCTGTAATAACAGGTAACAGACTCTGATGTAAGTCGAGTTCTTCAGAAAAGAACTGAGATTAACTCCACAAGACAGCGACGTAAAGGGAAGGTGTGAAGGAGCTTTATCTTGTGTGCACAACACCTCCTGAGAATTCTCTTTTATGAGTGCGTATAAAACATGTCTGTTAGTTTTTGATTACCGCCTCGTCATGTTTTCAGATTTTTTTACAACACAGTCATGAAATCTGCCTCATCATGTTTAACCTCAGCCTTCTGAGTAATGTGACTCAGCAGTCTCACTTCCCTTCTAGAGTCAGCTGCCTCAGTCCAGGTCATCAGAGACCCGTATAAAAGAGGCCGGACTGAGCTGAGAGGACACAGAGGACTGCTGGACTCAGAAGAGACGACAAGAAGCTCCAGATCAACGAGAGGAGACTTTCATCTGTAACAGGTACTTCACTTTTATTTTCATATTTACTGTTTTAATGTTAAATGTGTTTCTCTGAAATTAATTACTTCTCATTGCTGTTTGCAGAAATGGAGAACATGAAGAGTGCCAGGAAATACGATGAAGGAGACGTTGGAAGGTATGTCTACAGAATATTTTAATAGTTCAACTTAAAGTTTTTTATGAAACAAAATCAACATTTTAATGGTTTAAATCTGGCTGAAAAACATTATATTAAAACGTTTTGGCTTTTTATTTTTTATTTTGGGAATAATTTTATTTATTCAATTTTATTCTAAGTCATATTAATTTAAATTTAAATTTATTTTCCCCTTTTTTAAATTATTTTTGTATCTGCCATTGTGTGTATTTACTTGAGTGATTTTCAAATCAGAAAAATTAAGAAATAAAAAATTAAGTTTGGGATTAAAAGGCTGTTGAAGAAAAAAATGAAGACTGAATAAATAAATAAAGAGAAAGAAAGAAAGAAAGAAAGTCCTTATCTTTTAAATTAAAAAATGTATTTCTTCATTTAAATTTTCAAAGCTTGTCAGGTCAAAGAATCAAAAATGTTAAGTTCCTTTTCACTTCACTTTCTCAGATACCTTGACTCTAAGTGAAAGCTGTCTTTAAAGCTCCCTCTGAATGACTCTGTCCTCTCTGTGTTCCCTCAGTGATTTATCCGAGCAGATTAAAGTTGCCACTAAAGACACTCACGTCCGCGCTGAGAACACGGCCCTGATGCTGAGTTACCAGAAGGGTCAGATCACCCTGCCGCAGTACAAGGTAACAACACTCCCTTTAAACGTTCTCTGCCTGTTGTTATATTTCTGTGTATTCATGCGTGTGCTCTGTCTGTCAGGTGCTGCTGTGTTCCCTCTATGAGATCTACAAAGCACTGGAAGAGGAGATGGATAGAAATTCATCCCATCCTGCTGTGGCGCCGATATACTTCCCTCAGGAGCTCGCCCGCCTGGAGACGCTGGAGAGCGACCTGGAGCATTTCTTCGGCTCGGAGTGGAGGACGAGGGTGATCGTACCTGCAGCCACACACAGATACCAACAGAGGCTACGGAAGGTGAGCAGAGAGGAGGACGTTCAGTTATATTTAATATTACACAGCTGCGGTGAATACTCGATTCTGATTGGTCAATGTGAGCACTCAAAGGTCTGCTATTTCTCTATAACGGACTTGGTCTTCTTTTCCAGATCGGCAAAGAGCGCCCCGAGCTGTTGGTCGCCCACGCCTACACTCGCTACCTCGGGGATCTATCGGGAGGTCAAGTGCTCGGGAAAATTACCCAGAAGTCCCTTGGGTTGAGCGGCAATGAGGGGCTCTCGTTTTTCTCCTTCCCCGGCGTGTCCAGCCCGAACCGCTTCAAGCAGCTTTACCGGAGCCGCATGAACAGCATCGAGGTGACGGAGGACGAGAAGAAGGAGGTGCTGGAGGAGGCTGTCGCTGCCTTCGAGCTCAACATTCAGGTGACAACATTCAAGCTACACACTGTACCTTTAAATACCAAACACTGTACCTTTAAATACTACACACTGTACCTTTAAATATGACACACTGTACCTTTAAATACCACACAAACACTGCACCTTTAAATCCTACACACTGTACCTTTAAATATGACACACTGTACCTTTAAATACTACACACAGTACCTTTAAATATGACACACTGTACCTTTAAATACTACACACTGCACCTTTAAATACTACACAAACACTGTACCTTTAAAAAGGACACACTGTACCTTTAAATACTACACACTGTACCATTAAATACTACACACTGTACCTTTAAATACTACACACTGTACCTTTAAATACTACACAAACACTGTATCTTTAAATATGACACACTGCACCTTTAAATACCACACTGACTTTAAATAATACACTGTGCCTTTTAATACTAGACACTGTACCTTTAAATACTACACACACACTGCAACTTTAAATATTACACACTAACTTTTAAATAAATATTACACCCTGCACCTTTAAATGACACACTGTACCTTTAAATAAATGTTACACCCTGCACCTTTAAATGACACACTGTACCTTTAAATAAATGTTACACCCTGCACCTTTAAATGACACACTGTACCTTTAAATAAATGTTACACACTGTACCTTTAAATACGCACATTTGAACACCACACTGTACCTTTAAATAAATATTACACACTGTACCTTTAAATAAATATTACACACTGTACCTTTAAATAAATATTACACACTGTACCTTTAAATAAATATTACACACTGTACCTTTAAATACTACACCTTGACCATGACAGATCAGGAAACCGGCCGTGTGAACTTGAATAACAATATTGAGAAATGTCACACTTCTACAGGAGTCAGAAAAGAGGAAGTGAATCTGTGAGACGCAGAAACAGGAAGTGTTTGTCCCTCCTGCTGAGTTTCTCTGTTTTTATTCTTCTTCAGGTTTTTGACGACTTGCAGAAAATGTTGAGCATCACAGCAGAAACCGCGGACAGATCGGAGGGCGACGCCCTGAAGGCTTCAGTGTTCCCGTCCTCACCCATGATGCAGTTCGCCGTAGGAGTGTGCGTCACGCTGACCACGATCGGATTAGGGATGTATTCGATGTAGACATGTTTTAAAGTTACGCACGTTCAGCACTTTACTAATCACTCCATGTTTCTGAATCCTGACTTGTTTTTGTCCCCTCTTTTTAGATCAGTGTTTATTTTTAACCTTTTGTAATTTTTATGATCTTTAATAATAAAAATGTGAAAATAAAGAAACTTTTTTTTATTATTTTATTTTGAAACAATTTCATTTTTGTACACATCATGCAAACGCTTCATATCTTTGTGTAACAGGGACACCCACATTTATTATTGATCCATGAACAACCTCCTTTAACATCCAGTTCTCACCACTTCATACTCTTTAACAAACACAGCGAGTCTGCAGATCCAAACTATTTACATCAACATCTTTATCAATCAGTCATCAGAGCGCGGCTCGCTCTACTTCACTCTGTAGAGGACTTTCCTCTGCATGCGGTGCTGCAGCTCGCCCCTCCTCAGCATCAGGTGCAGGACTTTGTAGATGGCGTGTTCTGGGTATTTCTGTGAAGAGGAGAAAAGAGCATGAATGACATGAATTTGGTGGCAAGAATTTGAGACCAGGTCTGAAACAGTTTTTCCAGACTGGGACACCAGCTGTCCAGAACATGTGGATAAGGGAGGCCTCAGCTGTCACAGTAGGGGCTGACATTAGGATAAAAACAGGACAGCTTGGCTTCACATATCTGGGCCCTGTGCACAGCTTTGAACGGGCAGTGGTGAGCACAAAGGGATGTTGAATTCACCAGTTAAAGGACAGAGGCCCAGACATCCTCTGAACGTGAAAGGCCCAGATCCTGTTCCCAAGCTGCTTTTATTCTGTCAAGGGGAGCATGTCTCAGACCTGTCAGCTTATTGTAGATGGTTGATATTAAACCTTTGCGTGTTGGATCCAGGTCAAGAACCTCATCCAGTACACTCATTCCAGATACCACAGGAACACTTTGTACCTTTGATTGGAGGAAATGCCTTATTTGTAAATGTGACTCTGTTTGAGTCCTCGTTCTGACCTGTTTGGTGAAGTCCTGGACGATGCTGTGCTCGGACACCTGAGAGCCGATAGCGAAGCGTCTCTTCAGCTGCTTCTCAACACGGGAGATCATTTCCTGATCCTCCTGAGAGGTGAAGCCCTCCACACCTGGGAACACAAACACAAGGTAACATTAAGAAGTGCTTCTTCAGTGAGTCTAAACTTTAAAAGGTGACCTATCACGCTTTTTTCATCAACATATCTTGGTCTAAGAGGTCCCCAAAACATGTCTTTAAAGTTTATTGCTCATAAAAACTCTTTAAAATCAGATTCTGGTCTGCCTGTAAACCCCTCTTTTTCAGCCCTGCTCAGAACAGTCTGTTTTCTGTGTCTGTGCCTTTAAATGAGAAGGAGCTCTCTGACCACGCCCCCTCAGGAAGTGGGTGTGGCCTCGGCTGTCCAGCACGTTGATGTTAATGTTTACATGTTGGCTGAATATACACGGCTGCTCACAGACCCGCGTTACTTCAACCCTCTGAATCTGATCCAGAATCTGATCCTGACGGAGAGGCGCCTGCAGCAGGACCTTTCTGAACCATTGGTCACAGATTTAGTGTTTCTTGTTGTTTTATTTGTCAGCATGTCGACGTGTGTCTTGGTACACAGCTACCAACATGTAGCTATGTGGCTATGCTAACTAGCGCTAGCACTTATCCATGATAACTAAAAATCATCCACTAGATCTTCAAATCTGCAGACGTGGGGAGTAAAAGCGACCTTTGTGTTTATTAAGACAGCCTACAACTAGCATGCCTCCCTCCTAAGCTCCTTGTTAGCACACATGTGTGCAGGGAATGAAAAACGGAGGAGGGGTTGAGTTGTATTTTATACAGTCTATGGGATGAACAAGCTCCGAGCTCTGACTTCCTGTTACAGACCGGATGGCGTTGTGACGTATGAAAAACACTGAAAACTGAAACGGCTGGTTTCAGCACACATTTACAGAAAGGTGGAGAAATCAGAACAGGGGCAGAATGGAGTCTTTGACTTTTCAGGGGGTTTGTAGACAGGGACACAGATTTCAGGGAGAGAACCATTAAAGAGTCCATTCTGCATGATATGTCACCTTTAAGGAGAGGGAGAAGACGTCCACTTCCTGTATCAACATCACTTCCATCTACTTTCAACCATTTCTCCATGACCTTCAGTTTCAGTTTGAGATGCTGATTAAAAACTCTTTCAGCCACTCCACCTTCAATGGATGCTTTTAATCAGGAATACTTCACACACAGACCTGAGAGGCTGCCTGAGAGCGCTGCGTCTAACGTGGACACCTGGAAGAGTCTGAGGGCCTCGTCCACTTCCTCCTCTCCGGCGACCGCCTGCAGCTTCATCTTAGCCAGAGACTCTGCGATACGCACGACGGCCTCCAGCTGCCTGAAGACATGAACACATGAAACGATGACTTCAGAGGAGTTCATCTTTTAGAGTACAGAGATGTGGGCGTGGCTTAGTTTCACACCTGACGGTGATGGGGATGGACGGGCGTTTGTCCGTCTCTCTCTCGTGCTCTCTGGCTCCGCTCCTCATCACCACGTATCTGTTCTTCAGCTTCTCAGCCGCCACCGCAGAGAGCCGAGGGCCGCATTTACTGCACGCAAACAACATCAGGAATCAGCCAAACATTCATGCACAGAGTCTCTAATGCAGCATTCATGTCATCATGTCATCACAGAGATAAAGAGGCTCTCACGTTCTGGCGTAGGCGATGTATTTCTTGAAGGTGGCGAGCGGGATCTCGCCTTCCACGCCCTCGGTCTGAGTCTGAGCGCTCATGTGAACGTTCATCACGTGACGGGCCAACGTCTAAGAACAGAGCGGACATGAGTGAAGAGATAAAGACATCACACAGCTGAATCCCTGCTCTCTGAAGCTCTGAGATCCTCACCATGTCCCTCTGCTGGTCGTGGTGATCCTTGATGATGAAGATCATGTCGAAACGGGACAGGATGGTGGGCATGAAGTCGATGTTGTCCTCGCCCTTCGTGTCGTCCCAGCGGCCGAACACGGAGTTGGCTGCGGCGAGGACGGAGCAGCGAGAGTTCAGGGTGGTGGTGATGCCGGCCTGAGGAGGGAGGCGGGGTTAGTTTGACCTTCAGGCGACTCAGGACAGAGCATTTCTAAACCTTCAAAAACCTAGACAGCCGCCGCCGCCGCCGCCGGCTACTTGTTCTTAAACGTTTGATTACCTTTGAACCGCTAACCCTATCAACACGCTTTAAAAACTCATTCTCAGCTTTCCACTGATACCACATTTGTCTCATTCAGCATATTCAAAATAAATTCAGGAGAGTCTGACGCCCCCCAAAAATGGTCTAGGTCTTCAAGCGTTAAACACGAATGTGACATACCTTGGCGATGGAGATGGTCTGCTGCTCCATGGCTTCATGGATGGCCACTCTGTCGTCCTCTCTCATCTGAGCAACAGAAAAGAAGAGTTCTCTTGAATCCTGTGACACACATCAAACTGAACAAACTCCCTCACACATCGTCGTTTCAGTTAAAGCTGCAGTGAGTGACGTTTCGTCAGGCTTATCTCCTCTCACGTGTTGATTCAGTGAATCCATCTGTGATGAAATATAGCACCATCTAAAACAGACCAGCTGAGTCTCTTCATGCTAACAGGCTAACTGTTGTGTTGCTCAGAATGATACCTGCCTGTTCGTCTGCTTCTATGGGGTCATCTGTGATGAATGGCGTTCCTCTTTGTGTTACTGCCCTCTACTGGTGTTGATTCATTCATTGCTTTTTCCATGTTTTTAACCGCAGGCACAAAATTTTCACTTTTTTTCAGTTTTTTCTGCTTTTGGAGCACAATTTCAAATTAGAGGGAAATTAATTTCTTCGACAGGCTCCGGGTCAACTTTGTCAATTTTTTTCTGTCCAATTTTTTTTTCAAAGTTTTATTTTTATTTTTTTTCATCAATTTTTTTTCAATTTTTTTTTTTGCAGATTTTTGTCAAATTTTTTTTGTCAAATTTTTTTTGTCAAATTTTTGTTTGTCAAATTTTTTTTGGTTAATTTTTTTTGTCAAATTTTTTTTTGTCAAATTTTTTTTTGTCAAATTTTTTTTTGTCAAATTTTTTTTTGTCAAAAAAGTTTTTGTCAAAAAAGTTTTTGTCAAAAAAGTTTTTGTCAAAAAAGTTTTTGTCAAAAAAGTTTTTGTCAAAAAAGTTTTTGTCAAATTTTTTTTGGTCAATTTTTTTTGGTCAAATTTGTTTTTGTCAAATTTTTTCAAAAAGCATTGACAGTCATTGTTTTTTCCACCTGTGATGAAATATAGCACCATCTAAAACAGACCAGCTGAGTCTCTTCATGCTAACAGGCTAACTGTTGTGTTGCTCAGAATGATACCTGCCTGTCCGTCTGCTTCTATGGTGTCATCTGTGATGAATGGCATTCCTCTTTGTGTTACTGCCCTCTACTGGTCTGGTGGTGTAGTGCATTTACTTTTTCCCCTCCATACGTCACTGGCCTGATTTACACAATCTACCCGGGACTTCAGCCCGCGGTCCAAACGCAGACAACAATGTGGGACCAGGAACCTTTTAGTTCAGGGGGGAGTAGTTCCAGGGGTTAAAAGACCCCGGAACTCTTGGTTGAAATGCACCTTTAGTGCATCATGGCAGCACATGTTAACCAGAGTTACAGCTCCAGCTAGTGGAGGGAGGCTGAACTGCAGCTTAGACACAACATACAACCCACATTTCAGAGCTACAGTTTTATGAATGTTTGTATTTTGATCAACTAAATAGTGATTCTGGTGCCGAGGGTCATTCGTTCAGTGGATTTAACAAGGCTTTCTGTTGTTTATGATTCACCTTCATTAACCTCCAACTCACTTTGTCTCATAGTTTACAAATGAGAAGAGTTTCTGACAGGATAATACCAACCCTGGCATGAACTCGCTGCATGAATTTAACCACCTGACACTTTCTGCTTCGATGATTTAGTGGTAATGCTCTTAAATCTGATTAAAGACGCACTCTGACGTGTTTCAGTCTGAAGTTATCATGAAGTCTGGGAAGGTTCTGCTTCTTTCTCTCCCTCCCTCTCCAACCCTTCGTCTTCTCACGCCACGTTTAAAAACAAATACTGACGTCACATGGATCCATCCAAGGTCTCCACCCTGAGGAGAGTTTCCCTTCTCACCTTATCGAACTCATCGATACACACGACTCCTCCGTCAGCCAGCACCATGGCTCCTCCCTCCATGATGAAGCCGCGAGTGTTCGGGTCCCTCAACACCGAGGCGGTGAGACCGGCTGCACTGCTTCCCTTACCGGACGTGTAAACCTGCGGACACGGATCAAAGTTAGAGTCTGATTCACTTCCATTAAAGGGAACTTTAGCTCCTTTAGAGAGGATATCTACCCCGATAGGAGAACACCTCTCCACAAACTTCAGCAGCTGAGACTTGGCGGTACCCGGGTCCCCCAGCATGAGCAGGTTGATGTCTCCTCTGCGTGTGAGACCGTCAGGAAGTCTGAGGAGACACAAGACAAACGTATAACTGACTACAGGTTCGTACGGCGGTGGAGCACAGGGAGGTAAAGATGGAGGGCTCAGGGTCTCACCTCTTCCTGGACCCTCCGAACAGCAGACAGGTGATGGCCTTCTTCAGGTCGTCGCTGCCGTAGATGGACGGAGCGACGGAGCGAGCCAGAGACTCGTAGACGTTGGCGGTTGCAGCCAGCGCTCGGAGCTCCTCCTCTTCCTGCGGGGAGACGGATCCGGTTGCACCGCGACCTGAAGGACAGAACAAAACCTCCTTTAATCGTCCCTTTTGAGTTTTGAGCCACACATTAGAGAAATAACAGAGAGGGCTTTTTATCACCTGAAAAACATTTTCCAAAGTGTGTCAGTTTCTCTCTCAAGCCGAGGCAGAGACACTAGGTCATGTTTTTATAACCTGTTGAATTGATCTTTGTAACACTCTTCTTTCTGGTCTCCCATAAAAGAACATGTCTCAGCTTCAGCTGCTCCAGAACTCAGCTGTAAGAAGGCTGACGAAGACCAGAGAGAGGGTCCACATCAGTCTCTGCATTGGCTTCCAGTATCTTTTAGAGTTTAAGATTATTGTATTGGTTTTTAAATCTCTTAATGGTCTTGACCCTTCTTATTAATCATATGAGCCAGTGAGAGCCCTCAGGTCTTCAGGTAGTGGACTTTTAATTGTACCAAACGTAAAAACTAAGACTCAAAGTGAGGCAGCTTTTTATCATCATGGTCCACAGGTCTGTGGAACACCCTGAAGGTCTGTGGAAGACCCTGAAGGTCTGTGGAAGACCCTGAAGGTCTGTGGAAGACCCTGAAGGTCTGAGGGCGCCACAGAGGATCAATATTTTTAAAAGCAATCTCAAGACCGACCTTTTTAGACTCGCTTTAAACTAAGTTTTATTTATTTATTTATTTATTATCTGCTTCAAATGTAGTCACTTTTATTCTACTGTATTTATTTATGTACTTATTTCTTTATTTTAAGTCCTGCATCTTAAGTTACTTTAATGGTTTAATATTTTAGTCTTTTATTATCTTTAGAAATGTATTTTATTTTGGTGATTTTAATTTCCTGTGTTGAGTTTTAACATCTTATTTTACCTCCAGTGTTTCCTCATTAAGATAACATGAGAGTGTTTCCTCAGTTCGTTCAGCAACTTCTTTTTATTATTGTTGTTTTTATTATTATAGTTGCATATTGTGTTCTTAACCTTAGGATTATGGGATGGTTTTGGGATCAGGGTTGGGGGTGGGATCTTTTTCTTAATGTATTCTATTTGAAGTTGTTTTTATGTTTGTGTTTCAATGTCATTGTATGAAAAGCAGCTTTATAAATAAAGTCTGATTGATTGATTTACCTCCTAGAATAATCCATCCATCCTATAATAATCATCCTAACATCCTATCCACCTGCAGGTGGCGAGGGGGCGGCAGTAACTCAGCCTATAGGGACCTGGCTTGGGAACCAGTTCAAGTCCCAGTATGGACGAAGTTTGGCAAGTGGACTGGTGGCTGGAGAGGTGCTGGTTCACTTGGTTCACTACTGAGGTGCCCTTGAGCAAGGCACCAAACCCCCAACTGCTCTGGGTGCACTGGTTGATTGCAGCATCCTCACTCTGACATCTCTCCCTAAGCATGTCCACTGCGCGCGCGTGCGTGCGTGCGTGCGTGCGTGCGTGCGTGCGTGCGTGCGTGCGTGCGTGCGTGCGTGCGTGCGTGCGTGCGTGCGTGCGTGCGTGCGTGCGTGCGTGCGTGCGTGCGTGCGTGCGTGCGTGCGTGCGTGCGTGCGTGCGTGCGTGCGTGCGTGCGTGCGTGTATACTGAGTGTGTGTAGCATGTCCAAAAAATAGCACGAGTGAAAACATTGAATTTCCCCCCTGGGATTAATAAAGTATCTTTCTTCTTCTTCTTCTTCTTCTTTCTTAATAATCATGCGTACCTGCTCCCTCTGTGTCCACCTGGATGCCGACCACTCTCAGGTAAGAGGCTCGGATCCCCACACCGGCACTCTTCTCCTTGCCTCCTGCCTTCACGACGGCCATCTTCTTTATGGAGAAGATGCCCACGATGGTGACTCTGTTACCGGGGACGACTCTGTCACACAGGTACCTGAGAGAGGAAGAGGAGGAGGAGGAGGAGGAGGAGGAGGAGGAGGAGGAGGAGGAGGAGGAGGAGGAGGAGGAGGAGGAAGAGGAGGAGGAGGAGGGACACAGGTGAGGTCACGGTCAGTCACAGTCATGCCTCTGCAGCAGCATCCTGTGATTTGATGGTCTCTCCTCCTCACCTGTCACAGTACAGCTGCAGGTGGCGAGGCATCTCTCCGTGAGGGACGGCGTCCGGACTCTCCTGCAGGCGCAGCGTCTGGAAGTCCACGCACACGCAGCGGTCAGGGATGATGAAGTAAGGATCCACGGGGCACTTCACCCTCCCGGCGTCCTCCCTGCCACACGGAGGAAAAGACGGTTAAACCTTCAGACGCCTCCCTGACTCGTCCAGGAGAGAGAGAGTCCTTCGTACGGACGTACGGTCAGAGACTCACTTGTTGCACTTGCGCGGCAGAGCGTAACCCTGCAGACCCGGAGGCAGGGGGATGTTACTCATGACGCCACGACAGCCTCGACACTGCAGGCACACCTTGGTGGCCTTCGCTCTCACGGCGGTGGCGGATATGATGATGCCGTGCACCTTCACCAGGCGGGACACCTGCTCCGACTGAAGAGGAAAGGAGGAGAGGAGGAGAGGAGGAGAGGAGGGAACGGGTTTATAAAGGTCTGAATTACTTCTGATAGAGCTTATAGTTAGAGCTGGATCAGGCTTGGACCAGGTCTTAGTTCTGCTGCTATAGGCTTAGACTGACACACTGGGATCCTGTCTTTCCCTCTCTCTCCTCTCTCTGCCTGTCTCTCACTTTAACTCTTCCTGTCCCATTAAAGTTACTAACCATAGACCTTTCTGGAGTCCCTGAGCTCCCTTGTCTCGTAGGTTCCTCTGGATCTCTGCTGTAGATTCCTTTTTTTGGTCTATCAGTCATCCTTTCTTTCTTCTCTTCCTTCTTCCCTTTCATTCAATCCTTCCTTCTTACTTTCTGTTCTTCCTTCTTTCTTCCTTTTTCTCCTTTATTTTCTTCCCTTATTCCTTTCATTCGTTCGTTCTTACTTCCTTACCTTTCTTTACTTCTTTCTCTTTTTTATTCCTTCTTCCTTCTTCCTTTCTTTCTTTGTTCTTTACACATTTCTTCATCCTCTCATTCCTTTTCTTTCTCTCTTTTCTTCATTCTTTCTTTCATTCCGTCTTTCTTGCTTTCTTTACTTCTTTCTCTTTTTTTTTATTCCTTCTTACTTTTTTCTTTCTTTCATTGTTTTTTTCATGTTTCTTCATCCTTTGTCTCCTTTTCTCATCCCGTCCTTTCCTTCTATCCATTCCTTCACCATTTATTCTCCTCTTTTTCTTTCTTCTGGTCTCCCTCTCTTCTCTTAGACCTTTCTGGAGTCCCTGAGCTCCCTTGTCTCGTAGGTTCCTCTGGATCTCTGCTGCTGTGGACGTGGTCCAGACTCCAGCTGCTACAACTACTACTATCCGTCTCCCCACTATCATCTCTCTCTCTCTCTCTTCATCTCCCTCTATCCCTCTCTCCAACACGGTCTCAGCAGATGTGTGTCTAACATGAGTCTGGTCCTGCTGGAGGTTTCTGCCTGTTAAAGGAAGTTTGTCCTTGCCACTGTAACTTGCTAAATGCTGCGAGTATACAAATAAAGATTGATTGATTGAATAATTAACACAGCTGGGACGAGAGGCAAAGATTCGTGCTGCACCTTGAGGCCTCGGATGGAGGCGTGATGGGCGTCACTCTTCAGCATGACCTGGATGTCCTCGACCGTCTCCTCTCCTGCAGGCCGGGGGCGGGTCACTTCATCAGCCACTTCCTTTGCAGCTTCCTCCAGCTAGGAAATAAAAAGGCTTCAGTTAGAGGAGGGTAATGACGACAATCGAGGTCCGTCTGTGAGTTAGGGAGCGACTCACCAGCGGCAGGTTCTCAGTGGGCAGCTTGTAGAGACAATCTGAGAGATCCTCATCAAAGCTGGCCAAGTCCTCCATCTCCACCTCCACCCAGTACTCCCCCAGGGTGTAGCGTCTCTTCAGGTCATCTCTGGATAGAAGGAAAAACACAACATGATGAAGACTGAGTGGATTTCATCATGACTCTGTAGTGGAGGTCACTGCATTAAACACAGACATGACTCTGTAGTGGAAGTCACTGCATTAAACACAGACATGACTCTGTAGTGGAAGTCACTGCATTAAACACAGACATGACTCTGTAGTGGAAGTCACTGCATTAAACATCAGCATTAATCTGTAGAGGAAGTCACTGCATTAAACACAGACATGACTCTGTAGTGGAAGTCACTGCATTAAACACAGACATGACTCTGTAGTGGAAGTCACTGCATTAAAAACAGACATGACTCTGTAGTGGAAGTCACTGCATTAATTAAACACAGACATGACTCTGTAGTGGAAGTCACTGCATTAAACACAGACATGACTCTGTAGTGGAAGTCACTGCATTATAAACAGGCATGACTCTGTAGTGGAAGTCACTGCATTAGAAACAGACATGACTCTGTAGTGGAAGTCACCGCATTAGAAACAGACATGACTCTGTAGTGGAAGTCACTGCATTAAAAACAGACATGACTCTGTAGTGGAAGTCACTGCATTATAAACAGGCATGACTCTGTAGTGGAAGTCACTGCATTATAAACAGGCATGACTCTGTAGTGGAAGTCACTGCATTAAAAACAGACATGACTCTGTAGTGGAAGTCACTGCATTAGAAACAGACATGACTCTGTAGTGGAAGTCACTGCATTAAACACAGACATGACTCTGTAGTGGAAGTCACTGCATTAAAAACAGACACGACTCTGTAGTGGAAGTCACTGCATTAAACACAGACATGACTCTGTAGTGGAAGTCACTGCATTAAAAACAGACATGACTCTGTAGTGGAAGTCACTGCATTAAACACAGACATGACTCTGTAGTGGAAGTCACTGCATTAAACACAGACATGACTCTGTAGTGGAAGTCACTGCATTTGACATTCTTTTGGGATATCATGGATGCTGTTTTCTAAATACTTTGCATCACATCTTTAAGTTGTTTGATGTGTATTCATCATATGTAGATGTTTTAAACCACATTCTTCTGAAAGTATTCAGTTTGAAGCAGATTAAATTAAATCTACTGTTTTATTTAGTTTTTGATTTAATGAAGAAGCAGAAACAGCAGATAAAACTTTGCTTTTGTCCTCTAAAGCATGTCATGCTAAAGGGAGCATGGATACTACATTACCCACAATGCAACTCAACACCTTCTTGCAGGGCAGATGCATGCTTGATGGAGTTGACTGTTCTAAAAGACATTTTAACATCTATTAGAGGATTCACTTTACATATCTGAGGTGGTGGAAAGTTAACATTTGGATTAAAGTTGAGATCTTTTAAATTAAATGTTAAAGTAATTGTTGATTGTAGTTTTCAGGCCTCAGTCATGTGTCTCTTTTGTCACATTTACATAACTTTAACTGTCCCTAATGATAACTAAGCTGTATGAGTTTATCATATATGTAACAAACCTGTATTTATATGTGAACCCGGTCCGGTCTGTCCCCACTCTGAACTGCCGGAGGAACTCCCGGAACCGTTTCTTGATCTGGGTCCTCTTCTGTCCCCCTTCATCGTGTCCCTCTCCTCCTCCGAAGTTGTCACTGTAATAAACTCCCGGGTCGTCAAATCCAGACATCCTGAACCAGATCTGGTTTTAAAGGACTACAGGAGCGGAATCAGAGTCTCTGAACGGGGACTGTTTGATCAGTTAAAAGTCTGGACCCGGTCTCTGGAACCTGCCACACGAAAACCCGCTCAGTGTCGATGTTTCGCGGGAAAAACTGAACAACTTCCCGTCTGTTTCGCGCGAGTCGCTTTCACCCCGCCCTTCGTCTGTTCTCTGATTGGCTGCGTTCTATCACAACATGTTTCTATTGGTCAAAGCAGGTTCCTGGGGGCGGGGCTTGGAACAAGGGGCGGTTTATTAGCCCTGATGGCGCGAAAACGACACGAGAAGGAGGAGGAAGAAGAGACAACAAAGAAATGTTAATTTAACTGCAGTTTTTAAAAGCAGAGGTCATTTTAAATAAATATAAACACTTATTCTAACATTCTCAAATATTATTGATGCTGTTTTTATGGATGTCTCTCCTTAAAAACCATAAACACAGCATTAACATTAAATTATTGTTGGAATAATACTCATCTGGGTGTTTAAGGACTTCGAACAAGTTGTTTTTACTTACTTAAAATAACTTGTGATGTTGTTATATTGTAATATTTAGTGTTCCTACTCAAATAAACTGACATAATGTATTAATAAGTGTCCCAGTTCCTTCATAGAAGTTCATATTTAACATTACTTACTATATGTTCTTAAATAAGAGCAGGTGGTCGGGCAAGATGCTGAAACAAGCAATAAAAGGCTTTACCTGAATACACCCATGAAGATATGAACCATGTTATACATTTATTATTAACTTTGTAGAAAATTGCAAGTACTTCTAGAAGCCATTTAAAGCTCCTGTGAGGAGTTTTTAGCCGACTATGAAATGTTGAAATGAACACGTATCTTTTTATGAGACCTTCAGCGCAAGCATCAGTCGAAATCCTTCAAGCAGTGCCTGTGTTCTTAAATTGTTACTGTAAAATAACTTCTGCACTTTATTTTATCAAATTGTTTGTATTTTATATTTTAATGTTTGTTGTTGTTATCTGTCTGTTTTGTTTACTATGACGTATGTTGCTGCCTCTCTTGGCCAGGTCATCCTTGTGAAAGAGGTCTCGATCTCAATGGGTCTTTAATCTGGTTAAATGAAGGTTAAATCAAATTTCTATAAAGTCATTTTAATGCTTGAATAAAAGCTGTGTGTTGGGTATTTGTTGAAGTGAGCTGCAGCATGGCGAAGAAATAGACTTTAAAGAAAGCGAAACAGAGTTAAAGAGAAAGCAGGAAGAGATCTTTCATCAGAAAACACGACTTTCCTTATACAGAACAAGATCAGCAGAGATAAGAGAGCTTTGTCCAAAGGAGGGCGCCAAAATCACCACAAACCAGAAGTTCCTCACAGGAGCTTTAATGTAAAATGAATGGCCTGTCTCTAATATAAGCCTGTTTCAAATAAAGGCCTGATGTTTTCTGATCTTTTCAGGCCCATCTGAGCATTACAGGCATCCAAAATCTAAGAATATGGTCTGTTTCTCATATGCAAAGTCTGGAATTGCAAAAGGCATCCGACATTCAATAAGACTAATATTAGACAACAGTTCACTTTAAACTAGATACTACATCACAAATCATGCTGATAAAAAATGTGTCTCGTGTTTCTTTCACTGGTTTGGTTTGATGAGTTGAATGTTGAGGTTTTTAATGACCTCCTTCCTAAAGCTGCTGAAGTTTTCCTTCAAATCAAACTTCTGCTGAACAGATGAATGACTGGATATAAGAGGGCTTCGTAGAAACATTGTACCTGTGCATTCACAAATTATACTGCAACAACATCAGCTCCGTGTGTATGTATTTATATTTACACCAACAAATGTTAGCAAAGTAGCTTTATTCAGCTTAGCAAAACACAAAAATAACAACACCTCCTTTGACCTACAAATGTAACTAATATTTCCACGGAAAGCGTTCACGGGTCAGGCAGCCTGGTGAGCAGGAGCGAGCGTCCACTGTTCAGTATTTCATACTGGCTGCAGCATGTCATCATCCTCTCTCTCTGTGCTTTCAGGAGATGACCCCGTGCTTCCTGCCGGTCTGGATGAAAGCGTCCACGCAGTGGTCGATGTCTGCGTCTGTGTGGGCGGCTGAGATCTGGACGCGGATCCTGGCTTTGCCTTTCGGGACGACGGGGAAGGAGAATCCGATCACATAGACTCCTGAGGAGAGAATAAACGTGTGAGATACGTTTTCTGTTGCATTAGTTTCTGAGCATTCAAAGATGTTTAGATGCACTGCGGACTCACCTAGCTTTAGCATATCGTCCGACATCACAGAGGCCAGCCGTGCGTCGCCAAGCATCACGGGACAGATCGGGTGAGCCGAGCCTCCGATGGTGAAGCCGGCCTCCGTCATCTTGTTCCTGAACCTGAGTGAACAACACAGAGAACATATTACAGTCAGGGTTACTGAGGGCCTGAGAGCTACACCTCCATGTTTTACTGATTGTTTCCATGACCGTACCAAGCGGCAACCTCCGGTCTCAAAATATGAAGCCCATGCGGAAGTGTTATAAACTGCAGTTCAGGGAGTGTCCACTAGAGGCTGGCTGCAGAAACACCAGAAACCACATACACACCCATTCAAAGAAGACGATCTTTGCAGCAGAAATAAACATGTTTACAGCCTGGTTCAAAAAACAGCTTGGATCTTCATATCACTATCACCTCTCTCTCTTACTCCCCTCTATCTGTCTTTCCAGACCCAACTCAGTCGAGGCATGATGGCTGTCTAACATGAGTCTGGTTCTGCCTGAGGTTTCTGCCTGTTAAAAGGAAGTTTTTCCTCACCACTGTAACTAGCTAAATACTGCGATGTGCAATGCTCATGGTGGATTAAGGTGGGGTCAGACTGAGTCTTACCCTGTCTTGGTGTTGGGTCTCTGTTCATAATTTGACATAGTGTGGTCTAGACCTCCTATGTTTGTAAAAGAGTCTTGAGATAACGTTTGTTGTGATTTGGCGCTATACAAATAAAGATTGATTGATTGATTGATTGATTGATTGATTCATAGCTAATCTCTCTATCTGCACACACTGTACAGGGGTGAATTTATTTATAACATGACAGTTCAAAAGATATTAAGATTATGAGTTTTGCCCAAATAAGGACATGACTGATTTAACTGACAGGTGGGAACACATAGCTGTTGGCTAGGAGGCTCAAACTCCGCCCCTTTACGTCCCCCTTTAGGCTGTTTTTGAAACAGCCTTCTACATACTGCGTTTGAATGTAGTCTGTAGTCTGTCTGTTCTGTTGGATCTGTTCTGCAGTACGCTGGGTCAGACGTCACTGGATTTTCGGTTTTGGAAAGCAGAAGTAAACAACGTCCGAGCTGATAGATAAACCGCTTCTTTAGAATCACTTCTGATTTAAAAAGTTAGGAAGTGGTTTATATGGAATTTAATAATTTTCACAGCACCAAATACTGAGTGCACCCCTCAAAAAAAAAGAGGAGGGCAGAAAAAGCAGAACGAGCGCTGTGCATTGTGGGAAACAGTACGTGATGCAGACTGTGAAATGTTCCCGAATCAGTAGAAATCTGGGGAGTTTTGGCATACTGCAGATTTTGCTCTGGTTCACATACTACATACTGAATTTAGACCAAATCAGTCCGTACTGCTAGGATAGTAGGCGGTTTTGAAAACGGTCTAAGTTAGGTTGAGTTCAGCATTTCCAATATGGCTGCCGCCGCCGATCAGCTTCAAAACAGCGCTCAGGAACAGATGGGTGACATCACGGCGACTACCTCCATATTTTATAAAGTCTATGGATTGCACCCATGAAGTATTTCAGCTTCCCTATAGTCAGTCTATTTCAGTCACACGCATTAAAAAGGAAGGTTAAGATCAAGTTGCTCTGAGTTGTTAAACAGCCTGAAGGCGACATGTGGGCGTTACTGAACAAGGTTAGAAAACAAGATGGAAAATGCATTAAATCCACCGACACATTCAGAACAATGGAACTTCTAACAGAAGTGAAGAGAACACATCGAAGGAGAATAGAACACTGATTCATTCTAAGCAACAAAAGCAACACCAGGAACGACCTGATCACACCTCATGTTAATCTAATCCACAGAAAGTAGTCCATCATTTATCTCTCCACACCACAGATAAAGAATCTCCACCCTGACTCCAACATTAACCCACCTCATGGTTTTGGCCGTCATGCTCTGTGCGATCTCGTTGGAGGCGAGCAGCAGCTCCACGGCGCGGGTGGCGCAGCCCACCACCGGAGGGGGGAGGGAGTTAGAGAACAGGTAGGGTCTGGAGCGCTGCCTCAGCAGGTCGATGAGCGGCTTCGGACCCACTGTGTAACCACCTTCAAGAAGACAAGGCAGATCAATACCAACAGAAATAGATCAATAATATCTCTTTTTTAAAAACTGTTGGAGCACGTCTTGTTCATTTTCTGGCATAGCTAGCTTAGCATAAGGCTAGGTGACACAGCTAGCTTGCTTTGGGTGTTTTTATACTTCCTCTGACTCTGCTGGTAAACTGGAAACTTTACACTCCACAGAAACCACAACACAACATTTTCAAACTCTACTTCCTGCATTAAAAAAAAGTGTTTAATTATTGAGTTTGAACGAGACGTCACACTGTAATCCCAGCTGTAACAGGAGGGACAGACTGAAGGAGACTCACCTGCTGCTCCTCCCAGGGCTTTCCCCAGAGTGGAGTTTACAATGTGAACTCTGTCCATCACTCCCAGGAGCTCGTCTGTCCCTCTGAGAACGACACAGAGTCAAGACATCAGTTTATCTCCTGATGATAAGAAAGAATGGAGCTTCACTTTATTAAGATGCTTTTATTCTGGCAACATCGACTGGTCATGTCCAAAAAAGACATGGTTGGGGCGCTGGTGGCCTAGCGGTCTAAGCGCCCCACATATAGAAGCTACAGTCCTCGTTGCAGAGGTCGCTGGTTCGACTCCCAGCCGGTTGATGATTTGCTGCATGTCTTCCCCCGCTCTCTACTCCCCACATTTCCTGTCTCTCTTCAGCTGTCCTATTCTATTCTATTCTATTCTATTCTATTTCCCCCAATGGGCGACCAATAAAGTATATCTTATATTATAATTAAAGGCAAAAATGCCAAAAAACATAACTTAAAAAAAAAAAAAAGACATGGTCACAGAAGTACAAGGATTATGACTCAAGTCAACATATCGTTTGAAACGTCTGAAATAAAGGAGCCAGAAGAAGAAGTGTTTAGTTCAAATGTCAGACTTTTAAACATCTTACAGTCAAATTAAAAGCTAGAAGACAAAAACAGCATATTCGTTTTGGGTTTCTGGTCCATCAGAGTCCAACCCACCTTCCTCTGGTCCCCAGGAACCCGGTTGCGTGGCATTCGTCTATAAACACCATGGCCCCGTACTGATCGGCCAGGTCACAGATTCCCTCTAGAGGAGCCACGTCCCCGTCCATCGAGAAGACTCCATCCGTCACGATGAGGCGCATCCGAGACGACTGAGGAGGACAGAGACGTGTGATCAGAGGCTGATCAATACTGTGACCCTCACCTGACCCGGTCACCTGACCCGGTCACCTGACCCCTGTCACCTGACCCCTGTCACCTGACCCCTGTCACCTCGGGGTAATGGATTTCTACGGACCATAAAACTCAGACTGACGTCCATTAAATACTAAAAGTGTCTCTGAGGAGGGATGAGGGGTCAGAATGGAGCTGTCACAGTACCAAAAAAATCCCCTCTGACATTAAACCAGTAAAATTCAAACAATCCGTCAGCAGTCCTCAGATCAGGGCCGATAGAAAGCACACTTATAGAAACAAAGAGACTAACAGACAGAAACTTAACCCTCACTATGTTTGCCGACCTGTGAAAGAGGAGAGTTAGCGTTGTAGTGGCTGTGATGGACTTCTTGGAAAGCAACATCTCTCCCTGATGTTTCCACATGAAGAAAATCACCTTATCAGTCTTTAAATGAGCATTTCATGACTCTGTTCATCATGTCACACTAAAACCTCCAGGCTAACATAACAGTGAGTACTTAGCTGCTTAATAAGTGGACAGTCACAACCCACTCACTCCCCTGTTTCCACCTTAAGTCCCCCTAGGGACTCAGGTCCACACACACACCTGAGACTCTTGGAGCTTCTTCTCCAGGTCACTGAGGTCCATGTGTTTGTAGCGCAGCCTCTGAGCTCGACACAGACGGATCCCATCGATGATGGAGGCGTGGTTCAGCTCATCAGACAGCACTGCATCATCTGGGCCCAGCAGCACCTGGTGTTCACAGCAATACGACACTTTACTAACTAGAACAGAGGACGCCTGTGTGTTCTTATTCACTGCAGCTCAACATGAGAGGGGGACAAACCTCAAACAGACCAGCGTTGGCATCAAAACAGCTCGCATACAGGATGCAGTCCTCCCTCTCATGAAACTCTGCCAACTTCTGCTCCAAGTTCTTGTGCAGATCCTGTGAACACAAAGATTAAATAACAGACATGCATGTGTGGTTATATATACATGAATGTGTCATCAGCTACGTTACCTGTGTGCCACAGATGAACCTGACGGAGCTCAATCCTGCTCCGTACGTTTGGAGAGCTTCGATCCCCGCCTGCACCACCTCAGGATGGCTGGACAGACCCAGGTAGTTGTTGGCGCAGAAATTCAATATGCCTGAGAGAGAGAGACAGGAGATGAAAGGTCACTGTTTGAATCTGTTACTCTGCACTTTCCTTTTCAAAATACAGCTCTGTTTCAAGTAAAGAAAAACAGAAGCCACACGCAGAACAAAAGGAACAAAGCCCGGGTCTTTGTGGTCGCCTTCGGTTCAATAAAAACAGTCACTTTCACAAACCAGCGGTCACGGCCGAAAGTCAAAGGACCATTCATAAATCAGCAGTGTCAGTCTTTGGCAAAGGTTCATCCTGCAGAGTAAACACCGGCTCTCTGCAGGACGGCAAGCAGGTGAAAGGTAAGCAGCTGCTGGAGGACTTTAGGGTTACATACAGGTCTGAGTACGCTTCTTCTTTTGGGATGTTTTTTAAATATTTGTGCACAAAATGGATTAAACTGAATAAAGAACAGCTTAATAAATATTCTTAGGGGTTGTATGTTGGATATCTGGACTGGCTGTGGGTAGAGTCGGTCGTCTATCAATGAGAAGGTTGCCGGTTTGATTCCAGCTCTGGCAGTCACATGCTGAAGTGTCCTTGAGCAAGACACTGAACCCTGAATTGCTCCCTCTGTTGTTCAGAGGTGTGTGAATGTGAACAAATGAGATCAGCTGACACTGATGGTCCCTTACTGTAGCAGCCTCTACCATCAGTGAGTGAATGGGTATGAATGGGTGAATGTGACGAGTAGTGTAAAGGGCTTTGAGTGGTCTGACAGACTGGAAAAATACAAGTCCATTTACCATTACCATCCATACTACCACTAAAACTTACAACACTGTGACTTTTTAGTTTATTTCTCTCTTTTCTTTTAAAGGCACAGTGCATATTAATTAACATTTCAGCATAGCATCCATGTATATAAGGCTAATTTTAATCTGTAGTCCCCGGCAGGTAAAAACAAAGTTCATAACAAATTATAGATATAAATAACAGACACATATAAATGTACAAAAGTGCAAGAAAGTGCATTAAAGGGCTGTTCTGCTTAACACAGAGATATTTCTGGAGTTGGACCAAGTAACATAATAAAAGGTAATTATAATAACAGATATTATAATAACAATAATGATATTTTATTAAGCACCTTTCCAAGAAATCAAGCAACAAAGGGAGAAAAATAAAGTGGGCAGGTTCTTCAAAAATAATAATAATAATCAGCTTTAATTGGAAACTTATATCAATGCAGTAAATATTAAAATTTGGGGTACCGGAAGTCCCAAAGTGTAAAAAAAATGTGCACAAAAATAACAAGTTATCACCTGCAGAGAGCAAGAGCACGAACAAAAGGCCTTTGGAGATACATGTAAGTTTTTATAAGATATTAAATACATTTAAATAATACCAGATATTTAATTTGAGTGGAGTCAGTGAATGCAACAGTTTGTTTTAGTCTGGACTAAAGTTAGTCAGCTTGTCCTCTGGTAACCTGAGGTGACTTAGGTAAACTAAAGTTGAGACATAACAAGATAACTTCCAGGCAGAGAGCCAAAAACAAACAAACAGAGCAGAGAACACCTTCATGTTCCCCGTGGTGCGTTCAGGGACCAGCAGCTGTCATTAACATTAGTGTTATTGTAAACGGGGTTTGTGGACTCACTGCTCCGGCTGCCGTCCACGTTGATCTGCGGTCCCTGCTTTGACGTGATGACCCTCTCCGCCTTCCAGGTCCCCGCAGCCCGGATCCCGTCCAGCTCGCCCTCCAGCAGAACTCTGGCTTCAGAGACCGCAGCGTATCTCCGGGTCAGAGCCGGGGCCGAGGGCCGCAGGACGCCCCGGAGAGGCTGCACTAAGCCCCGGGCAGCTTTACCGAGAGACATGACGGTGACTCTGAAGGTGTAAACGTGAAGCAGGAACCCTGGACGTAAAGACTAAAGACAAGGCGGGGCTACGTCATGTAACACAGAGGGGGCGTGTGTGTGATGGACCAATCAGAGGGCAGGGAAATTGCCAGTTGGCCTTTTTTGTCCAATCAGAGCTCAGTGTGTAAACTCAGGGGTCCAGATTTACTGAGGTAGCAACATGTTGCCTTATATAAACTTGAACAGCTTTTAAACTTAATTTACTCTAATTTTAATCATCAGAACTACTAAAAACTTAATTTTTAAAACAGCAGGTTTATAGATAAATATTGTATTGTGTTGAACCGTCATTTTTACCTCTCTACACACACTAACTCACATAGTAGTTTAACATCTTGGACCTTTTATTTTATTTTTTCTATATATATTTTTTATTTGTATTATTTTATCATCTTCAGAACAAAACAACAAAATTCAAGGCTCACAGAAAAATTAATATATTAAAAATAATACTATTAATAATGCTAATAAAAGTTATAATGCTACCAACAAGAACAATAATAATAATAACAGACCTTTGACTCAAAAAGGCATGTAGTATGACTTATGCAGTACATCTTGGACCTGTTATGATATTGTTTGGTACTCAGTTTTAAATTGCTCATTAAAAAACACTAATAATCATAACTCCTAATCATAAGAAAGATAATGATTGACCTCTACTTGATACTGCTTTTCTTGAGATTTCCACTTATATCTTAATAACAACACCTGATAACCCCAAATAACAGGTACTTCCTTGTTAGTTTCTCAAATATCTTCATTAATATTTGACATTATCTGGAGATAACAACACTGTTTTTATCCAGTTTTTTTTCTTGAGCTCTTAAAGACTTTAAAGGTACAATGTGTGATATTTTTCAGAATAGACTTGGTAGAAATTGAGCATAATAATCATAAGTGTGTTTAAATGAGTGTACAATCACCTGATCCAAATACTGTTTTGATTTTATGAACTTATATGCACATTGTGATGGGTCCCCTTCCATTTTGCATCGCCGTTTTGAACCACCATGTTTCTACAACAACTCAGAATGACAAACTAGTAACATGCACGTTTTTTGTATTCAGTGAGTTGCCATCTAAGATGCACTGTTGGAAGAAGAAGAAGAAGAGCAGTTGTGTGCAAAATAAACTGCACTGATACTTTTTGAAGGTAAAAACCTGTCATATGGAGGATCATATTACTCCTGCATTACAGGAGCTTTTTGTCCACTAAGGCCACCGTCGCCTCACAGACAGGAGGGTGAGCACGGGAGTGTTTCAGGGTAATATATGACCACTAAACTTTCCCATTTCTACTCACTGTACCTTTAATATCTTCTAATGTCGAGATAATGCTGGTGTTAAAGGATAACAAGTCCTCTGTTGGTTGTTCTCTTGGCTTATCCTGTAATCCTGGGATAGCAACAATGGTTTTCCCAATCTGGTGAGTAATCTCAGTTTGCTAAGCTTGAAATCTCATTAACTGTATCTCTTTATCTTGGTATAACAATGCTAGTTTTCCCTTGTTAATGAGCTATTTCTTGTCTTTGTAAGATATCAACTTTTTTATCTTTTAATCTCAAGATAAAGTTTGTTTTTTGTAATTTTGGGACAAGTTGCTTTGGATTTATAAAACAAAACAATCAAATGGTCATAGCATGGAAGAGCTCACAGCTACGCTCCCAACATGCAGGCCTTCTCATCGTTCCTAAAGTCTCTAAAAGTAGTATGGGAGGTAGCGCCTTCAGTTATCAGGCCCCTCTCCTTTGGAATCATCTACCAGTCAGGGTCCGGGAGGCAGACACCCTCTCTACTTTTAAGAGTAGGCTTCAAACTTTCCTTTTTGATAAAGCTTATAGTTAGAGCTGGATCAGGCTTGGACCAGGTCTTAGTTCTGCTGCTATAGGCTTAGACTGACACACTGGGATCCTGTCTTTCCCTCTCTCTCCTCTCTCTGCCTGTCTCTCACTTTAACTCTTCCTGTCCCATTAAAGTTACTAACCATAGACCTTTCTGGAGTCCCTGAGCTCCCTTGTCTCGTAGGTTCCTCTGGATCTCTGCTGTAGATTCCTTTTTTGGGGTCTGTTATTCATCCTTTCTTTCTTTCTTCTTTCTTCCTTCTTCCCTTTCATTCAATCCTTCCTTCTTACTTTCTGTTCTTCCTTCTTTCTTCCTTTTTCTCCTTTATTTTCTTCCCTTAGCCCTTTCATTCATTCCTTCTTACTTCCTTACCTTTCTTTACTTCTTTCTCTTTTTTATTCCTTCTTCCTTTCTTTCTTTGTTCTTTACACATTTCTTCATCCTCTCATTCCTTTTCTTTCTCTCTTTTCTTCATTCTTTCTTTCACTCCGTCTTTCTTGCTTTCTCTCCTTTCTTTTCTTTCTTGCTTTCTTTACTTCTTTCTCTTTTTTTTATTCCTTCTTACTTTTTTCTTTCTTTCATTCCCTCCTTCCTTCTTTCTTTCTCCCTTTTATTCATCCTTTCTTTCTTTCTTTCTTTCCTTCTTTCTTTCTTTCTTTTTTTCCCTGTTTCTTCATCCTTTATGCCTCCTTTTCTTCTCCCATCCTTTCCTTCTGTCCTTCCTTCCCCATTTCTTCTCCTCTTTTTCTTTCTTCTGGTCTCCCTCTCTTCTCTCTTTTCTTAGACCTTTCTGGAGTCCCTGAGCTCCCTTGTCTCGTAGGTTCCTCTGGATCTCTGCTGCTGTGAACGTGGTCCAGACTCCAGCTGCTACAACTACTACTATCCGTCTCCCCACTATCATCTCTCTCTCTCTCTTCATCTCCCTCTATCCCTCTCTCCAACACGGTCTCAGCAGATGTGTGTCTAACATGAGTCTGGTCCTGCTGGAGGTTTCTGCCTGTTAAAGGAAGTATATGTTGTTTATGTCGGGTGAGTAAAACCAGCAGAATGATGCAGTCAGTGAACACAAGACTCACCCACATCTAAAACACAGACAGCGGTTTAAAATAATTGCAGTGCTTCATACCTGCAAAGCCATTTATTGGATTACACATTAAGAACTCTTAATGCACAGCTTGAGATTAGAATAACAGCCGGACTTCCAGATCGTAGTTTCATCTCTCCAGAAACTTCAAGTACGACGTCTTCCCAAGAGAAGCTGGGTGTAAAGGTTACAGTGTGTGCTACTTCCACAGGGGGCTTCCATTCACATATTCAACAATAACATATATTACAGCAATATGATACATAATCTATTTAGCAAAAGATGTAACAATATCCTCTCTTACAACAGCAGGAATGTAACCTTAGAAAATGTGCAAATGTTTGCATTCAACACATGGACAAACCCTCCAAACAAAGTAAGCTAAAAACTAAATCTCTGCTCGCTCACATAACGTTACTTTAACCATTAAAAAAACCACTTCACCCCCCGGTACAGAGCAGAATACTCAGCTAACACATCCTCCCTCAGACCTGGGCGTTCCCTCCCACGTCAAATGTGCCATTGAACCGTTAGTTTAAAAGATCCTCCACTTCTCAGCCGACGCTTCATGAGTGTTGTTAGTATGGCAGGGTGGAAGTGGAGCTTAGGACTCGGAGTGGTTGTTGTCCTGCGAGGCGGCGCTCAGGGACGGGAGGTGCTCGGCTGCTTTTGCTCTCCCTGCCAAGAATTTGTCGAACTCTGGGAAACAAAGAAGAGAAGGATTAGATGAGACAACCTTTCATCAGATATCCGTCTGAGGGAAGACGGAGTGAGAAGGATGGAGAGATGGGACTTCATGAAAGAGGAACGCTGTCAACAGTAAGGAAGGAGAATGACTTAAAGCTCCTCTGAGGAGATTTATGACTGAGGATGAAAGTGACTAAAATTAATCCTGATGATTCTTTATCAACAAAAGCAAACAAGACCACCAGGAAGAACTGATTACTCCTGTATGGTTCCTTTAAAGGTGACATATCATGCAAAATTGACTTTTTAATGGTTCTTTACCTGAAATCTGTGTCCCTGTCTACAAACCCCCCGAGAATGAAAAGAATCCATTCTGCCCCTGTTCTGATTTCTCCACCTTTCTGTAAATGTGTGTGAAACCAGCCGTTTCAGACTTCCGTGTTTTTGTTACGTAACAACAATATCCGGTCTGTAACAGGAAGTCAGAGCTCGGAGCTTGTTCAGCCCATAGACTGTATAAAATACAACTCAACCCCTCCTCCGTTTTCATTCCCTGCACACATGTGTGCTAACAAGGAGCTTAGGAGGGAGGCATGCTAGTTGTAGGCTGTCTTAATAAACACAAAGGTCGCTTTGACTCCCCACGTCTGCAGATTTGAAGATCTAGTGGATGATTTTTAGTTTTCATGGATAAGTGCTAGCGCTAGTTAGCATAGCCACATAGCTATATGTTCATAGCTGTAGCTGTAGCTGTAGCTGTAGCTGTGTACCAAGACACACGTCTACATACTGACAAATAAAACAACAAGAAACACTAAATCTGTGACCAATGTTCAGAAAGGTCCTGCTACAGGCGCCTCTCCGTCAGGATCAGATTCAGAGGGTTGAAGTAACGCGATCTCTGAGCAGCCGTGTATATTCAGCCAACATGTAAACATTAGATCAACGTGCTGGAGAGCCGAGGCACATCCACTTCCTGAGGGGGCGTGGTCAGAGAGAAAACAGACTGTTCTGATGAGGAATGAAGAAGAGGGTTTTTCAGGCAGACCAACATCTGATTTCAAAGTGTTTTTTTGAGCATAAACTTTAAAGACATGTTTTGGGGACCTCTTAGACCAATATATGTTGATGAAAAAGCGTGATATGTCCCCTTTAACACCTGAAACCACTATGGGGGGGGGGGGGGTAGGTGTCAGACTAATAACCGGCCTGCTACAAGTTTTCCCAAAGTGATACATTCTTAATGTTAAAATGGACCAGGAGGGGATTGTAATGGTCAAAAATATTACTTATGTTCAGCTAAGAGGTGAGTTGTACCACTTTGTCCACAGGGGGGCGCCAAAGTCAAACCAAAGAACCTCACAGGAGCTTTAAGTAAGACTCAACCTTTGAGTCACGGTGGTTTTCTTGACTTTTTTGAGTTAAAGGATATCAAGACAAAATAAAATAATTCACATCTTTTATAAATCAGAGTGTGAAATGTAAAGAGACTCACCTTCACTGGTCACACCGTCTGAGTCCTCAAAGTCATCGTACTGTCACAAACAGAGAAGACAGTTTTACTCATGATACTGAACACAGGCTGGTTATCTGTTAAAGGTCTCAATGGGATCACATTACTTTCAACACTTTAAGGCTGTTACATTTAAATATTTAAGATGCATCTTTTATCAAATGAGTCGTAGGGATTAGAATTTCAAGCATTAACACTGTTAATACTAATCCTACTGTTCGGGAGCCTGTGGGAACTATTGATTAATGATTAATAGAGGAAGAGGGCCACTGGAATAAAACCATTTTAAAAAGGTGCAAAACTTTGTTTTTAATTCTGAGATTAAAGTCAGAATTTTGAGTTTAATCTCAGAATTAAATATCTTGAAAAAAAAAAATGTATCTATGGCTCTATTCAGTATAATTTTTATAATTATGGCCTACAGCAAAAATAAATAACTACAAAAACATCTCAAAATATTAAAATATTTTAGAGTTACTTTACTAACATTGAGTTATTATGAAAATAATTAACTTTTTAACAGCACTCTAATTTTTTGAGATGCACCAAGCTGAGCTGTTTCTTTATTTGCTTATAATTTTGAGCCAAAATAGCAGCAGAAGTGAAACTAATGTTCTGGATCAATTAAAAATTTGACCTGAAGATGGTGCTGGACTTCCTTTTTAAGAATCAGCAAAGAGATAAACATGTTTCCTTTTATGTATTTATTTATTTAACCTTTATTTAACCAGGTGAGTTAACTGAGAACAAAATCTCATCTGCAATAACGACCTGGGCGAAAAGTCAACACAGGTTTCCTGAAGTAAATATGAACCTTTAAGATGCATTTAATGGCAATTAAGCATATAGATATATATATTTATATATAAATATAACCAAATGATACAGTTTATATTCCTCTGTTGAGTTAATTAAGACATCGAGCCGTTTACCTCGTCATCCAGCGACAGCCACTTCTCGATATCGTCCATCACGTTGGATTGGTTGATGGGAATCTAAAGGAGGAAACCGTGAGTCAGCACAGTGAAATATAGAGTATGAACACACACACGATGATGATGTAATCAAGCTACCAGACCACTACAGACAAAAGAAAATAAAGGCAGAACCACATGTCGCTATGCAAAGCAAGACCGGTATGACAGCTATGAGGTGTGTCGGGACAGTGCAACCCAAACGTCGTCATGCTTTGAACGGGGATAAAAGCATAAACTCTCATTTCGAAAAACATCTCATTTTTCGGCACAAACACAAGCATGCAGATCACTGTGTTCAAGACCTGGAACATGAACCCAAATACAGAGAACCAAAACAAAAGCAACAACAGCAAAAATCAAACTCTATGGATCAATGAAGATACAGGGAGTGGAGAGGTGAAACCACGGAGAACCAGATTCTGGACACACACCCACCATTCCCCTTTTAATCATCCAATCTAACTTTGGAGAGGAGCTGCAGGTGGAGGCGGGGCTGCCGTCCTTCATGCACAGACGGAGGTTTGAATAAGGAGGAGAAGAGTTACTGAGACAAAGAAAACACCAGCTCGGATTCTTCAGGACTAACACAGAACCACATCCCAGACCTGACTCTGTCCTCCTTATGATCAATATGATTAATATGATTAATACAGTTCATAGATTCTGTGTAATGAAGACTTTATTAACACATCCATCTATTCAAAAATCATTCATCCATCCATCCATCCATCCATCCATCCATCCATCCATCCATCCATCCATCCATCCATCCATCCATCCATTATTTATTTTATCCATCCATCCCTTTATCCACACATATATCTATCCATCTGTTGATCTCTCCCTTCATCCATCCCCTCATCCATCCATCCATCCATCCCTCCATCTATTCCTCCAAGCTTCCATCCATTCACCTGTCCATCTATTACTCAATCCATCCATCCATCCATCCATCCTTTCATTCATCCATCTATCTGTCTGTCCATCCATCCCCTCCTTCCTTAGCTCCATTCAATCATATATCCATCCTTCTATTTATTTTATCCACCCATACACCCATATATCTATCCATCTGTTGATCTCTCCCTTCATCCATCCCTTCATCCTTCCATCCATCCATCCATCCATCCATCCTTCCATCCATCCATCCATCCTTCCATCCATCCATCCATCCATCCATCCATCCATCCATACATACCTCCATCCATCTATCTATTCCTCCAACCTTCCATCCATTACACCTCCCCATATATCTATTCATCCATCCATTCATCCATCTATCTCTCCATCCTTCCATCCATTCATTTGTCCATCTATTACTTAATCCATCCATCTATTAATCCCTCAATCCATCCGTCCGTCCACCCATCCCTCCATCCATCCATTCAACCATCTACCCATCCATTGTTTCATCCATTCATCCATCTATCTGTTTGTCCATCCATCCCCTCCTTTCTTAGCTCTATCCAATCATATATCCATGCATCCTTTCATCCATCCCTTACATCCATCTATTCCAATGCTGATCCATCCATCCATTACACCTCCCCATATATCCATCCATCCCTCCTTCCATCCAGTATGCTATTCACTCAGTTCCTTATAAAACCTTGCACTAAGGGTTTGTGTTAAATCAGAGACTATTACAGTAAACATTAAAATTAAAATTATTATTATTATTACTGTTTATTCTGTTAATCTGAGTAAGGTCAGAGTTATCAGGTCTACCTTTCCAGGGTTGTGTAGCCTGTTGTTCTGAGCCTGAGCCAGAGCCATCCCGTCCACGACCGCCTCGCTCTGCTCGCTGAAACACAGATTCACATGATGGTTAGCTTCTGTTCAGACAAACTGAGAGACACTGACACACACACCTTCAGTGACTTAGAAAACACGAGCCTGAGATTAACTCCAAAGATCAACCATTGCTTTAGAAAAGGCGACCTATCGTCACTGTTTTACCTCAACTGTTAGCTTACTTTACCAAACTAACTCCATTTATTCATCAGCTCAATTAGCTTTTTAAAATGTTAAATTCTGTTTATCAGCTTTTTTTAACTAACTACTTCTGCTGGATCTTCATTGGCCTACTGTCATGTATTGACCGTATATTGTAAGCTAACTGTTGAGACCTTCTGTTTGCTTGTGAAGCCTCTGTGAGTACTTTAAATGCTTCTTTCTGTACCTTTGTCTTTGTTGAGATGGGATGTTTATTTTCTGTGATAATGCGTCCTCTGATTCACTCGTACCTGCAGGAAGGAGAAGAAGAAGAAGTTACAGAGTGTAGAAGGTAAAGAGGCAGACATGCTAAGCTCCAAAGACTTCAGTACTCACTGAGTCTCGCCATCTGACTTGACAAACTGTCTGATTTTGAGTGGCTGAGCGAGCTTTCTCTGGACATGGACGCAATCCCAGACTCTGCAGTAAAGTCCAGGTCTGACAGGTTGACGTAGGTGTTGCTCTGAAGGACAGAAAGAAGTATATTTAAAATCCATGATGCATTAATCAAAACAAATGAAAACAGAAGTGATCCCACGCTCCTTACCTTCGGTGTTGTGCTTGGACCATTCGTCATTATCTTCTCGAACCTGTGGACATCAGAACAGAATGAAATCACCAATCGGAGAGAGACAGTCTGAACACAGAGGAGGTGTTGTTATAACGATGACTGAGGTCAACCTGTGGTATCGGGTGAAGGTGGTGTTCATCTCATCGTTGGTCGCCAGCAGCTCTTCGATCAGCTTCTCCTCGCTGAGCCTGGGGACGATCTTCACTATCCTCTCCTGCATATCTTTACAAACTGTGTATAACTGCTAATGACACAACCAGACAGAGAATGTGTGGGTGGGGGAGTTGAGGGGTCGGATGCAGCACAGAGTGTACGCAGTACCAGATCAGTTAATGGTCAGACTCTGTTACTGAGTATGAGTGGATGGACGTGATGTTAGATTCATACGGAGCTTCTGGAGGGGCGTGGAGGAGAAACACTTAAGGAAGATCCTGAGACTCGCTTACGTTTTTCCCTCAGGTGATTCTTTAAGCTTGGTTTATACTCCTGTGTTGACCAGCCGTCGCTCTGCAGTACTCCACCAAAACACTAGAGGGCAGTGTGACCTCTCTGACAGTCAGGTCGCCTGTTTCCAGCCTCGCTACGTTTCCTGTTGACTTTGTAGCTAACTACTTCTACTAGCTTTAAATTGCTCTCTTTCTCATTTCCTTTTTCTACGCTAAGTTTTTTTGCATTCTAACTTCTAGCTAACTACCACTAGCTAATGTCTTTAGCTAACTATTTCAACTACAAATTATTAGCTCTCTTTTAGCTAACAACCTCTAGCTAGCCTTTGTTGCCAACTACTTTTTCAGCTAACGCATTAGCCCACTATCAGCTAACTACCTCTAGCTAACGTCGTTATCTAACTAACCCTTCATAGACCTTTCTGGAGTCCCTGAGCTCCCTTGTCTCGTAGGACTCCAGCGCCAACAGCTACTACTACTCGTCTCATCATGTCACCGCTCCCTCTCTCTCTCTCTTACTCCCCTCTATCCCTCTCTCCAACACGGTCTCAGCAGATGTGTGTCTAACATGAGTCTGGTCCTGCTGGAGGTTTCTGCCTGTTAAAGGAAGTTTGTCCTCTCCACTGTAACTTGCTAAATACTGTGAGGTGCAATGCTCATGGTGGATTAAGATGGGGTCAGACTGAGTCTGATCCTGTCTTGGTGTTGGGTCTCTGTTCATAATTTGACATAGAGTGGTCTAGACCTGCTCTGTTTGTAAAAGTGTCTTTAGATAACGTTTGTTGTGATTTGGTGCGATACAAATAAAGATTGATTAATTGACTTCTGTTCGTTCATTAGCCACCTTTTAGCTAACTACCTCTTCTGGGTCACCTGTTTCCTACGCTACATAAAAGCAGGAAATACCACGCTATCGAGCGGACCAATCACAGGACTTGCTTACTGCATCAATTCGACATGCAGTTACATTTTGTAGGAGGTGTGCTCGTCGTAAGCTACGCCGTCAATTCAACACAGGAGTATAAACCAGGCTTGACCTTTGACCCCGGCACACTGGAACAGCAATAACTGCAGATGGGCCTCAAATTCAAACATATAAAGCTCATAGTCCAATTTTGATCCTCTTTACCACAAGCTCATACTGAGGAACATCAGGCTGTGCTCCCTGTCTGCCTCAGTGTGGTTGTAAAGGTGTCTGTTTGATGAAAGCCTGGGAGGCGTGACCTGGGAGGACTGGATCTGTGAAAATCTCAGTTTACTATGCAATGAAAATGTCCCTCTTAAAGGTGTGCAGTCCCCATTGTTGATGTACCTGCGATCAAAAGCAGGAAGTAACCTGAGTGAAACTTCTCAGGATAAACATCCATGTTTCCCCTCCATGTCCCTTCAGGGCTCGGTAAAGAGGCGACACCTGAGTCTGTTTTGGGTTTTACCTCCAGCAGCTCCATGTCTGCCTGTTGTACCGTGACGGGATCCAGCTGACTCATCATGTCTGACATCATCGTCAGGTTCCCTCGAACCACTCCCAGCTCTGTTTTAAGCTTTTGGACCTGGAACATCAATAACACAGAATCAACACGGGCATAATGAGTCCTTGGCAGAGCAAACAGGGATCTGAGAGCTAAGATAAAGAGAGGGTAAGGAAGTCCTGAAACAGCAAACAAGGAGACAGAGCGGATATAAACTGGACTACACAAAGCATCCATTATCACCTGGCTGGGAGTGAATGCACTGGATCCTTCTAGGGCCAGTTTTAGCTCTGAAGTGTGTGGTGGGATGATTGGAGTTTTGGAGGATAGGACCACAGCAGGAAGAGTAGTGACAGCAGGCCCGTTGGCAGGCAGAGTCTGGAGAGCAAAGGTGCAGAAAAGACCCGAAAGAAAAGTGACCAAAGATGACAGGTAGAACCCAAACACCAGCAGGGATCACACCAGGTGTGCTTGTACCTTTTTGGGGCCTTGGACCGGTGAGTAACCGTCCAGTTCTGTCATGGGGAACTCTAACCCTTTCCTTCTGAGGTCTTCGTACACGGACACCACGCCTGTCAGGTCAGGCGAGCTACGGAATGCATCGGCCCACGCCTTCACAGGAGAAAACCACAATCCATTAACAGAGCGGCTGTAACAGAGCGACGCCCTGATTTATTTCTGCATGCAGCCGCGGTGTGGCCAAACATGTATTTCAGCATTTCTCACCTGGATGATGCTGAGCACTCTGTCGTGCAGGATTAACGGAGGGTTGTTTCTCGGGATGATGGACCGGACCAGGACTCCTTCCACAAAATCTCGTGTCGTAACCAGGATGTGAAACCTGTAGCCGCAGTTCTTCACGCAGGTTTCCAGAACCTAAAATCAGAAGGAGGGTCAGAAAAAAGGTTTCAATTTGAGAGTTAGAAAATCATCTGTTTGTACTGAGTCTCAGTTTCACTGTAAACAGTTCCACAGAGGCTTCCCTCTGGCTTCCTTCAGCGGTATGAACCTGAAACAGAAACTGATGTTCTTGTGATGTTCTTGTAATTAACGGGTCTTCAGTTTGCTGAAATAACAACATCATGATGCAGATTAGTCCAAAGTCCAAAGTCCAGCTTTGTCAGGTCTGTCCTCAAGAGGAGAAGAAAACTACGTCTACAATGTTTGTTTGTTGAATGGAGGTCTATGAAAGAGGATTAGAGACACTGATGTTTCTTTAGCTCTGACCTTCTTCATGGAATGTTCCATTTGTTCTCAGAATTCTGACATCATCAAAGACAGAATTCTGACATCATCAAAGACAGAATTCTGACATCATCGAAGACAGAATTCTGACATCATCAAAGACAGAACTCTGACATCATCAAAGACAGAATTCTGACATCATCAAAGACAGAACTCTGACATCATCAAAGACAGAATTCTGACATCATCAGAGACAGAATCCTGGAATTCTGTCTTCTGCTCCCCTCCTCCTTTCCTCTCTTTTTTTCTTCCCTCCTCTCCTTTTTTTCTTTCTTCCCCCTCTCTCACCTCATTCTTTTTCTCTCCTCCCTCTGTCTTCTTTTTTTCCTTCTCTCCTCTGCTGCCTCTCCTTTTTTTCTTTCCCCTTCTTATTACCACTTTCCTTCCCTCCTCCTCTCCTTTTTCCACCTCCCCTCCTCCCTTCTTTCCTTTCCTCTTCTCTTGTCTTACATCTTGTCCTCCTCTTTTTAGGTTAGTTGTAGCTGAAAGTAAAAAGCTTTGTCAGGTCTGTCCTCAAGAGGAGAAGAAAACTACGTCTACAATGTTTGTTTGTTGAATGGAGGTGGGATCTATCGTTTCTGATGCTGCGTTCAGGGAAGTCAGGAAATCTAAACGCTGATTGTCTTTAGTGACAGCATCAAGCAGGTTTGTGTCTCAGTGTAAATGTTTGATGTAGAACAGATTGTTAGCTGCTCTTCATGCAGAGATCTGTTTATAGAGAGAAAGAAATCCTCCTCACATTAACAACCAGGGGAGCCGGATTGTGCTCCTCCTGATTTTGCTCTCCGTACTGACTGTTTTTCTTGCAGATGACAATCTTATTTCATCAACCTCTCAATGACTAGAAATGAAGCTATTTTGACACTCCTAACATAAAGTAGGTCGAGAGGTGAGTGGAGGGGGGAAACACTCACCGTGAGCGCCAACATGACCTCCTTGAAGTTCTTGTTTCCCACGATCCTTTTCTTTAGGGCTCTGACGGCTTCTCTGGGCCTGAAATCAGAGAATCTCAACAGTCAGAGGCATGAAACCTCCAGAGGACTAGTTTGTTCTTGATGCAGACAGATAACACACACACACACACACACACACACACACACACACACCCTTCCTCTGAGCTGTTGATCAAGTCACAGATTTCCATGTTGAGGGCCCAGTCTTCTGACGGCAGGCTGGAACCGGTTGCTTTCTCTGTGAGGAATAACAGAAATATATAAACTGCTTATTATCAGAAGCTACTCACTAAAACAAACTATATACAGTTTACTTTAGATTATTATTACACAGAGACCTCAGAGCTCACCTTTAGGATTGACAAAGAGATAATAGAGTCATCAACAAAGTTATATTCTGACATGACAAACATCTTAATACAGAGAACCTTCAAAACCCTGTAATAACTGACAACTGGGTACTCTCTGGAAAGGACAAAGACCAGGACCTATACTGGATGTACAGGATCTTCAGACCATCAGGAAGGACTGCATTATAAAGACATGACTCTATAGTGGAAGTCACTGCATTAAACACAGACATGACTCTGTAGTGGAAGTCACTGCATTAAAAACAGACATGACTCTGTAGTGGAAGTCACTGCATTAAAAACAGACATGACTCTGTAGTGGAAGTCACTGCATTAAACACGGACATGACTCTGTAGTGGAAGTCACTGCATTATAAACAGACATGACTCTGTAGTGGAAGTCACTGCATTAAACACAGACATGACTCTGTAGTGGAAGCCACTGCATTAAACACAGACATGACTCTGTAGTGGAAGTCACTGCATTATAAACAGACATGACTCTGTAGTGGAAGTCACTGCATTAAACACAGACATGACTCTGTAGTGGAAGTCACTGCATTAAACACAGACATGACTCTGTAGTGGAAGTCACTGCATTAAACAGACATGACTCTGTAGTGGAAGTCACTGCATTAAACACAGACATGACTCTGTAGTGGAAGTCACTGCATTAAACACAGACATGACTCTGTAGTGGAAGTCACTGCATTAAACACAGACATGACTCTGTAGTGGAAGTCACTGCATTAAACACAGACATGACTCTGTAGTGGAAGTCACTGCATTAAAAACAGACATGACTCTGTAGTGGAAGTCACTGCATTAAAAACAGACATGACTCTGTAGTGGAAGTCACTGCATTAAAAACAGACATGACTCTGTAGTGGAAGTCACTGCATTAAACAGACATGACTCTGTAGTGGAAGTCACTGCATTAAACACAGACATGACTCTGTAGTGGAAGTCACTGCATTAAACACAGACATGACTCTGTAGTGGAAGTCACTGCATTAAACACAGACATGACTCTGTAGTGGAAGTCACTGCATTAAACACAGACATGACTCTGTAGTGGAAGTCACTGCATTATAAACAGACATGACTCTGTAGTGGAAGTCACTGCATTATAAACAGACATGACTCTGTAGTGGAAGTCACTGCATTAAACACAGACATGACTCTGTAGTGGAAGTCACTGCATTAAACACAGACATGACTCTGTAGTGGAAGTCACTGCATTAAACACAGACATGACTCTGTAGTGGAAGTCACTGCATTATAAACAGACATGACTCTGTAGTGGAAGTCACTGCATTTAAAAACAGACATGACTCTGTAGTGGAAGTCACTGCATTAAACACAGACATGACTCTGTAGTGGAAGTCACTGCATTAAACACAGACATGACTCTGTAGTGGAAGTCACTGCATTAAAAACAGACATGACTCTGTAGTGGAAGTCACTGCATTCATACATGCAGGTTCTTACTGAACCATGCAAAGAGGAAATCATACATAAACCTGATCCAGAACCATGGAGACTTCTCTGGACCTGAGGCAGTTTAAGATGGACTGAGGGGAAGTGGAAACTGATCAATGTTTTTGACACCATGTTTGTAGTTTGAGTTAGTAGCTGGGTAATAAACAGGGTAATGTATGGTTTGCAGGTTATTATGGGAAATAGAATCCCTTCAGGATGGTCGGTCTTGTCTCACCCTGCTGGGATTCTTTTTCCCATACCAACCTGCTCACCATACATCCTCCCTGACTTTGATTAAATCAAGTCTCTCTGTTTTATTTCCATAATTTCTCTCAGTCAATAAAACACAGCAGCAGTCATTAGACTGAAGCTGAATCTAATTTAGGTCAGGAGGATGTCGGTCACTGATTGTGGCAGGATAAACAGACACAGCAACAGCCAATCAGATCACACAGCAGGCCCCTAAGTCCCGCCCCCTGCTGCATCATTGCTCAGAGTGCTTGTCACTCAAACCTCCACCCTGTAGCTCAGTCTTTAATTTAACTCGATTTATCCCTTTGATATAATAAAGATATCCACACTGAAGCTCGTGCATTAATGATCATTAATCACAGGTGAGGAATCTCGCGAGATGTGCGCGTGATGTCTCCGGTAAAGGTGACTGAGCCTGTTTATCACAACGTAATGTCTAATCCCGGTTTCTGTGAGACTCACCGATCCGCTGTCCCACCGGCGAGCTGAACGGGTTCCCCAGTAAGAACTCCATCCTGAGGCCAGCTGAGGGGGCAGGTGAGGGTCCCGAGAAGAACCGACGTCCCCGGGCCGAGCCGTATGCAACAACAGATCCCGCAGGCTCCCGCAGACTGCTGCTCACACAAAGTGGGGCAGTCTGAGCTGCGTCATGCGTTAAAGGGAAAGCAGCCTGAGAGGTGGAGATGATGGTGAGCTGTGAAAGTGCTCCCCACACAGGCTCTCTGTGTCTCTGCGCTCAGACTGATCAGAGGTTATAGACTGCATTAAATCTATGAATCAGAACAAGGATCCAGTTCAAGTCCAGGGTGGTGCCACACAGTAGGGGAGACCGGGTGTGGGTGTTGCACTTTTTATACAAGTCCCTTCAACTCACTGAATGTTTGAGATAATGTTCTCAAATGTTTATGCAAAGTATCCACATTTGTTTAATCAAATCAAATCAATCCAAACCTCTGCTACTTGTTGTTCCTTTGTTGCAGCTGACCCCACTGCCTGGTAGCTCAGCCTCTGAAGCTTACACCTGTAACTCTGTACATGATTAAAGTCTCCCACTTTAACTCTTCCTGTCCCTTTAAAGTTACTAACCATAGACCTGTCTGGACTCCCTGAGCTCCCTTGTCTCCCTTTTATCTTCGTCTGATTATAAACAAATCATCAGAATAATCTGGATCGGATTAAATCTCAAAATCTGGTGTCTCAAAAGCAGATTACCAAATCCTGATCCTACAAAAGTGGGATATGGATTTGGTAATCCAATCCTGAATCCAGAATCCAGATCAAATGTTGCTTTTTTCAAAACTCTAAGGTGGAGATCAGGATTATTCAGGGTGGGAGTAGAGACATGTAGGACACATATTTAAACATTCTTTTATTCATAAATAAAGATTCATTAAAGTCATACGACCCAGACAGGATGTTGTATGTATACAGGACATACTTTTATCTATCTATTAATAAAATCAGTTAAGTGTATTTAGTGGTGTGTATTATTTGGTTGTTACACTTCATAGAAATGTATTATAACCCATCATTCTGCTTTTCACACAAATCTCTGTTCTGGTGTCGTATGCTTTTTCCACCACCAGGGGGCGCTGTTAGTTTCCTTATTTCACATCATGATCCGGTCAAACTGTCTGGACCTCTGTAGACCTGATTATAGTGGATACCTGGGATCACTACTGATTACCTGAAGTCTCTTATTTAACTGACTGTGTGACTGGAAATATGGAAACATGATAGAAACATGAAGGTGAATCCTCCGGTGTGTTTTTATTCTCTCATCTGAAACTTTCATCTCTTTAGTTTTATGCTGATGATCATAATTTAAATAGAATAGAATAGAATGTACTTTATTTACATTCTATTCTATTATGCTGATAATTATAATTTAAAGGGTCAGTTAGTGAAAATAAACAAAGCATCAACATTTTGTACATTTTAATAAATACAGTGAGGTGATAAACATGAAAGAGTGATGGTGTCATTAATGTTTGTGTAACTCTATAAACTCTTAGTTTGTCTTCTTGTTGTCTTCATAACTTCTTCTATAACTTTAATACGTTAGAGGATAAGGGAAACTGAGGTACATGTTTTATCTCTGGGATTTTTCTCCCAAATTTGGACTTTATTTTGTCAGAATTCTGATTTAAACTCAAAGTTCTGACCTTTACCCTGATTCTGGGGTTAGACTCAGATTACTGGCTCTCAGAATTTTGAGAAAAAAATAATTCTGATAGTAGGCAGTCATAAATCTGAGTTTAAAGACAGACCTCTGACTGTGATATAAGAAAAAAAAATCAGACAAACTCTTCACTTTTAACTCAGAATTCTAACTTAAATCTCAGATTTCTGACAAAAAAAAGTCACAATCCTGACAATAAACTCTGAATTCTGACTTTTTCTCAGAATTCTAGAATTCTTAGTTTAATTTCAGAATTCTAGAATTCTTAGTTTCATTTCAGAATTCTAGAATTCTAATGGAATTCTGATATCAGGAATGAGACCATCAAACAGACACCAGAGTTCTAGAATTCTGAGTTCAACGTCAGAATTCTGGAATTCTGACTTCATCTCAGAATTCCAGAATTCAGAGATGAAGTCAGAATTCTTGAAATATTTTAGACCTTTAAAAAAACTAGTCCCTTTATTTGTAATCCATATTGAAATGATGTGTCCATGAGGAGGAGAGGAATCATTGATACAGACAGAAACATTTCTTCTGCTAACATTACAGACCGTCTCCTGTCTGACCTTACAGCCCTCTGTCATCTGTCACACGGTCACCTTTCAGATCGTTGATATGAAAACACAAACATGATTCTGTTCCAGATAATGTCAGACAGCCCGGTCTGTGAAACGCTGCTCTCTCTGATACCACAGACTGGTTTGTTCTAAAGGCCTTGATGTGTGACTCAGACTCAGTGACTCACAGCTCAGTGAGAAACAAGAGGACGGACGTTGATGCAGGATCCAGTCCTCTGTTTACCCCAGCAGAGAGGAGACTCTGCTGCTCGTTAAAGAGACACCATGTGGGTGAACTGAGCGCGTGCAAAAAAGACAGTTTAGAATCCCAGACGGAGTCATTAGTCCAGGAAGAGATCTGTCACAGAGGTTTCTATTAAGGCTTTATTTAATATCACACAGTTCATAATGTGATCTACTTAATAAATCCACTTCCTCCTCGGTCCAGGATAATGTTGGATATTTTTAGGTTGAGAAATGTTCATTAGAGTCAATGCTAATGAAACTTTGATTTTTTCACTGCAGGACATTGGAGGTTTTAGATCAAGGCAACCCCGCCCCCCCGTCCCTCTCCCCTCGCCCCTGATGTAAGCGGTTCACGGTTCTAGACTAGCAAAGACTTGGAGCTGCTCTGGAACTGGTTTTGTGGCCGGGAGCCGGTTCACTCACATTCGAAACATGAAAACCCGGTTCTCAATTGAGCGCCGGCTCTGAACCGGCCCTGAAACTGCCTCAGTCTAAAAGGGGTATTAGTGGCTTAGAATTCCTAGCTCCGCCCACAGGTCTGTTTAGAACTGAAGTAGCCTATCAGAGGAGAGGTGTGACATTTCATGAATTTCTACCATGTTCAGTTGACTTTTTCGGATCAAGCTTTGAATTACTACGACCTGGAGGACCGAGGAACCTTCACAGACAACCCGATGGAGGTTCAGTATCTATATCTTCTCATCATATGTCTTTGAGGACTCCAAAGGTAGACGTTTGTCCAAAGTCACTAAAATACGAAGATATGCTTCATTTCATCACAAAGAAAGCTGCCAGCTGAAGTCCCGCCTCTGACTGGGCAAATAGCCAATCATAGTCTAGGGTTTTAGGGCAGCCAAGCAGATTCCAAGTTGGGGTCACCACTCTGTGCATGCCCCTGGTGGTAGGTATCGGCACTGATGGTGATCGCCGCCCTCTAGTGGAGGACAAAAGAAGTTATCAATGAAAGCAGAAACAACAAAATTCATCTTGATGAGGAGGACGACTCTGATCTGTGTCTGGGTCTCACTCATCCTGCAGTTCCTTTGAGCATGTCTGATCTGAGAGGAAACTAAAGGTCTTTACTTTGAGGTATTAGCAGTGACTTTCAGGATCCTTCCTCTTCCTCTTCCTCTTCCTCTTCCTCTTCCTCTTCCTCTTCACACAGGTGCAGAACCATAAACTGATTTCCTCCTGGGCCTGAGCTCGAGCTCGTTAACGCCCTGAGAGGAGTCAAAGCTCCAAAACGGAAGAAAGAAACACAAAGTCTTTAATTGGCGGAGCGTGATATCGCCTTCCCAGAGACGTCTCAGTCAACGCCGCCCGAGAGAACGAGACGCTTCTTAACTGGCGTCCAATTAGAGAGCGGCGCTGGAGGTAACATGTCTGCATTCACGGCGTGCAACACGGTTTGATTAGACTTCACAGAACTGGTAAATTAAACACAGAGGAGCGTCTCTCACCCGAGCACAGGTCTGTTAATCTGCAACCAGCTGTGACGGCCTACACACACACACACACACACACACACACACACACACACACACTCTCTCTCCTCTCCTTCAGAATCAGAGAGCTGAAGATGAAGACATGCGCACAATATGTCTGCTGAAATGAAGCATCCTTACGCACAGTGGTCTTCATGTGGATGACTCATCTGTGGCTGCAGTGTGTGTGTGTGTGTGTGTGTGTGTGTGTGTGTGTGTGTGAAGACATGCAGCTGGTCTTAGATGGGACTGAAATATCTGTTCCACTGTGACCTCTCTCAGCTGTTTGTGTGTTTAAAGCAAGCCGCAGCTTCAATTCTTGAGAAGTGATTCCAAACATAAGCCCAATAAAACTGCAGTTCCTCCAGTGTCCACTTGGGGCTGGCTCCAAACGCCCCAGAAGCCACATACACACCCATTCTAAAACTGCCCTCCTGCACTCCTCTACACCACAGTGAGTGCAGTTTTCCTCTCTGAGACGTCGTAAACATCACAAACAGACGATTAGTCGCCGTTTAAATATCGAATATTTTCCTTTATTAGACAGAACCTTGAAGAACATCCAGCAGCCAATCACAGTCCATCGTAAGGCATTTTGTACATCATATCAACGAGCATTAGCAGACAGAACATATCCATACAAACACACGCACACACACACACACACACACACACACACACACAGAGGTGTAGGCAGGTGAGGTCGTGTGTTACATGACGGAGCAGGTGAAGCCGCAGCAGTCCTTCATTAACGTGAATCCAGCTTTCGTGAATAACGGCGCCGACGTCTGAGATTTGGACGCCACAGTTTGATCTTTAAAAGCAGCTGAAAAAAAAAAAAAAGATTTTTTAGGTTTAGTTTAAGAATGTTAGAAACAAGTTCCTTTTCCCAAATGGATGCTACTTATAGAGCTACCACTAGCAGCTACTTAGCTACTATTAGCATAGTAACAGCAAGACAAAGGTTTAAACATCTAGTTTGACATTTTTGACTCAACATTTAAAATAAACAAGAGGTTTCATCTCTATTTCTTTAATCTGTGCAATACAAACTTTTATTAAGCTAGTTTTTTTTATTTAGCATTCTTATGCTAGCTTTTTTTTTTGCTAATTTATTCTCATGCTAATATTGTAAGGCTAGTTTTCTCATCCATTTACTAGTTTCCTTATGCTAGTATTTTTAACCCCATGCTAGTTTTCTTATTCTCACACTTATTAAGCTATGCTATTTTTTAAGTCTCATGATAGTTTCCTTATTATGCTAATGTTGTTATCCAACCTTTTTTATCCTCATGCTAGCTTTCTTATCTAGTGCTCTTTAGCTAGTCTTTTAACCCTCATGCTAGTTTTATTATGCTAACTTCCTTATTCTTTCATCAAAATCTTTTCATTGAGACACAAACAGGGTGTACATTAAGTGCAGTGTTGATCAGCCAATGATATTAGAGGATGTTATAAATAAACACCAAACGCAGTTAGCAGTAACGTCTACATGGGAAAAGTGAGAGACATATGCAAAGGGAACGAACCAGTAACTGCACATGGTAAGTAAATGAGGCATGGACAACAACAGCTTGTGTTACTTTTTTGCTTTTTAGGTTAGAGAAAATATAAAGGTAAACAAAAAAAAAAAACAATAAACAAACAGAAACAACAACAACAACCATTATAAAACAATCCCTACCCTGTCACTGCCAGTGGTATCTTGAAATACTTTTCCCAGTCCCATTAAAGACCTAATTCTACATCAGAAAGAGAGAGATGATGAAGCTGCATCTGAATCATGGTTTTAAAGGTTTGTATACAGAGTCCAGAAAGGGTCCCCAAATTTCAATAAACTGTGCATTTGAATGTTGGAGTGAGAATCTTATTTTCTCAAGCTTTAAGCAAGCCATAATATCTGCCAAACTTCCTTATTCTTAAGCTGGTTTTCTTATTCTCATGCTCATTTTGTTATGCTAGTTTTTTAGCCTTATACTAGTTTTTCCTGTATGCTAATTTTGTTATGCTAGCTTTCTTATCCTCATGCTAATTTTCCTTTTTAGTTATCCACGTGTTACTCGCCTCTTTTCTATTTTTTCATCCTCCTGCTACTTTCTTTGAATTCAAGTTAAGATTTGTAACTATTTTTTGCTAGCATTTCATTTAATGAAGTTAAGGTGTTAACTTAGGTTCGGGAGCAGGACCACGCCTAAACCACACCCTCAATCACCTGACAAGCCTTCTTAAACGTAGCCAGCCTACTCCAACTGCTTGTCCGTGATTCTTCAAAGACGGACGGACCGTGCTTCAGGCATCACCGCTCAGATTTCGGGGCAAAGGAAAAAGCAACAAACTCACCATGGAGCTTCCTCTGTACGGCTCCGGCGTTGATCTTTACGGTTAACCTTCCATGCAGAGTATCCCTCTCTCGGAGACGGGCAGTCACACCACAGCCGGTAGTCGCAGCGGAGCCGCCTGCGCTCCGGTTCAGCATGCCGCGGCCACGTCGTACCCATTCATGCTTCCCGAACAAGGTGTCGCCTTCTCCAAGAGGTGCACAGGCTTCGTCCTCATCGCCAGGGAGAGCCGCGGACCGGAGGCGCCCCAGGCTCCGCCGAAGCAGACCGTACCTGTCCTCTCCACGTCCTTCCCACTGCTCCGTCACCGGTAATCCATCACGGGGCGATGCGCCCCCTTCCTCGCGACCGGCTCCACGTTCTCCACAGGAGTCCGACCGCTGGAACTGGACCGTCGCTTGCTTGCGACGCTTCCGCAACCTCGAAAGGCGTTCTCCTCCACGGCAATGACAACATGGTCGGATCGTTCCATTCGTACTCTTCATTCATTGACGCCACAGCGTCAAAAACCGAACTTCCCGCGCTTCCTGCTTCCTCACCTGGGCCTACTACCGCCAGCGACGTCAGGCGTGACGTCAGGCGTGACGTCAGGCCTCAGCCGCTCCCACAGCCTCTACCGGCATCATCGGCTCCCCCTGGTGGGGATCAGGTTGTATCTCCCCCTGTGCCTGCTCCCTCTGTGTCTGACTTCTCTCAGGCTATCACAGCCTTCTTTACATCCCGTGTCCGCAGGCTTCACAAACTCCCCTTGCACATGCATCCTTTCATCCCATCATCCCTTCCTCTACCCTTCCTTCAGCCACCCACAGCAATACGGCTTCTGTTCCCCCTCTTCCCACCATAGCCAGCTCCTCAGCTCCATCAGGAGCCCCTTCACAGTTAAATGGAACTGGCTATCCTCGACCCCCTCTTTTCCTACTGACCTCTCCTTTCACCCCTCCCTCCCCATCCCCACCCCCTCCCTTCCCCAATACCCAAATGTTTTCTTGCACTCTGTCGACGCCTTCGCTCTCGCCACGGCGGCACTACCCATCCGGCCAGCTTCTGCTGTTGACTGCATCTCACCTGTCTCACCTACATTACGCCATCTGGAGTGAGATCGGGTTGTGTCGCTCCTGTGCCTGCTCCCTCTGTGTCCGACTTTTCTTGGACTATCACCGTTTCTCTACATTCCTGTGTCCGCAGGCTGCGCACAATCTCCTTGTGCATACGTCCCCTCATCCCCTCATCCCCTCACCCCTTCATCCCCTCATCCCTTCATCCCCTCACCCCCTCATCCCTTCATCCCCTCACCCCTTCATCCCTTCATCCCCTCATCCCTTCATCCCGTCCTCTTCCCCTCTTTCCGCCGCTCATGGCGATACGGCTTCCGTTTCCCCTCCACTACGCAATCTGCATCGTTCCTGGGGCTCAATCTTCCTCTCCAACCCCCTCACGCAATCTGGGGCCGTTCCCATATCACGCAAACTTAGCTTCGGCGGTTGTTTCAGGGGACGTTGGTTCGCTGCCACCTGGCCTCCAGGGCTCACGTCCTCCGATTCCGCATCCCAGTCTCCTTCATCCGCCTTAATGACCTGTTTCTCATCACCATTGCGTCCATATTTTGGGGTCCCGAATGGTTAAGAAAGTCAATACTCATACACTCTGATAACACGGCAGTCGTCGAAATCATCAGCCAGGGCCGTCACACTCCCCAGTCATTATGCCGTTTCTGCGCAGGAACGCATTAATCTCAGCCCACCATCAGTTCATTCTCAGAGCAGCTCAGAATCCTGGTTATCTCAACACCATCGCTTATGCACTCTCGTTCTCTTTTCAGAAATTCAGACTTTGGCCCCAGAATCCGATCCGCATCCCATACCAGTCCCATTGTTTTCAGCAACAATATTCAGCTATCTCCACAGCTAGTGAACCTCTCTCATCTCACATGAAGCTTCCTCAACAGCCTCGCTCCGAGCACATTGGGTCCACCTGCAACTTCATATCTCATGCTCACTCCATTCAGATAATCCGGTCAACGACCATCCAAACCTACCTCGCTGGCATCAACTTCTTCATTAAACTAGTCACCAACCTTCACTGCACTTCCATCTCCCATTCTCACGTAATGATGTTGATTAAAGGTTAAGAAAACAGGACCCTGCAGTCACTTTGAAGCACCTTCCACTCACCTCTGACCTCCTTAGTCTCTGCATTCAGACTCTCCGTTCAGGCTACCTAAACTCTATAATCGACTCTACCCCAGATTCCATGTTTTCACTGGCATATTTTGGTCTCCTCCAATGCTCAGGATTTGCCCCTACCTCGTCTGTCCTTAATCATTACCATCATCCCAGGTTATCTGACATCACCGTACACACCTCCAGATTCTCTAATATTCACACTCAGACGCAGTAACACTGATCAACTCGGGATCTCCTTTCCCATCTACCGAACATCTTTCGTTTCAACTAGAGATGACCACAATTAATCGATAATCGATTAATTGATTGTTAAGAAATTACTCGAAACACACATTTTGTTATCAATTTTCCGTTACGTGGAACAAACATCATGTGGTCTCATATTACGCTCATCTATCAGGGAGGTGTTTTAAGTTTAAAGCATGTTTCGATGTGAATCAGCTGTTAAAGGTGTTGCGCACAGCGGAGACGTTCAGCTGGCGGCTGCGGCTGTGCGTCAGGTCTCCACGTGCGCTTTTTAAAAGAGGATCAATACAAAACTGCTGCCAACAACGACACGGACACAAAGGTTGGCAGCTTTAAACAGGATAATTTAACCTTTGGATACAAAGGCAACAGACAGGTGGGAAATTCAGGTACGCTATGTTTACAGACCAGCAACATCAGAGCCGTCTGGGTTTTTCTCCAGCGGGACTGATTATGACCCGGTTAGGCTCCTGGCTGACACCTGATCGAATACACATGTATCTTTTTCTCAATAAGAACGAGTAGACACAAAACTGGACACTGAGTCTGAAGTACTTTTCTGTTAGTATTATGAACCTTCACTTTATAAGACTATGTCCGCGGAGAATATTTTTATGAGCCTGATCGTTGATATTCTGCGTGTCAAACATGTGCCAGTATTCAATTCCGTCAGTTATATGCATTTTGTTGCCGTAGAAAATACAATTTAGGGGAAAACAACCTATTTGGCATCGTTTTTGACGTAAGAATAATAATGTTTTATCAATTCATCGATAATTGATCGTTAACATTTCCAAAAATCGATCACGGAAAATACTTAAAATGTACATCCCTAGTTTCAACTCTAATCTTAGCCCGTACGAACCACTTACTAAATACATCAGCTCTCGGTATGCCGCTATTGCATCTCCTCACGACCCACTCTTCATCACTGAAACCTGAACAAAAATGGCATAACCTCCAAGCACTGTCCTGCCCTTTCATTCCGCATTGCTGCAGTGTCCACAGCAGCTAGGTCAGGCAACTCAGACATAGCCATACAGATCCTAGGGCTTTGGTCATCTCAAACATATCACTTATACATCCGCAACAGTCTCAATGATCGTGTCAAGCTCACGCTCAACTGAGCTCCATCTAATTCAACTCTTTTGGGGGTCAAGATCAGCTCCGGCAGGATAACGCTGAGACGGAACCCCCATCCTGAGTCTCCTTCTGCTGGGCACACCACGCACAACTAATTCATTAATGTTCAACTTATATCCTTGTGTGGCGTGGTCCTTGCTAGTGAAATGAAGTTAAGGTGTTAACTTAGGTTCGGGAGCAGGACCACGCCTAAACCACACCCTCAATCACCTGACAAGCCTTCTTAAACGTAGCCAGCCTACTCCAACTGCTTGTCCGTGATTCTTCAACCCACCCTCCCTCACCTTACTCTACTGCACTTAACCTATTTCCTTGTCCTCTCCTACTCAACTCGTGCTCGCTCCTTCTATGCCCTGTCTACTTCCAGGTACAACCTGGGTCAAGATCAGCTCCGGCAGGATAACGCTGAGACGGAACCCCCATCCTGAGTCTCCTTCTGCTGGGCACACCACGCACAACTAATTCATTAAATGTTCAACTTATATCCTTGTGTGGCGTGGTCCTTGCTAGTGAAGCTACGTTATTAGCAAACTGGTGGCTAAGCCGACTAGTCCATAGTCTCCAGTTTCACTCAATTTTCACACATTTCACACATTTTATGTTCACAAACAATTCAATCAAGCCAAACATGATCGATAGTTTCACGATCAGACTCACGTTTTGCAGGAAGCTTCTTGGAGAGTTTGGACTGAAGGAAGTCGGCCATTTCTCTGTCTTCTTCTCTTTCCCTGAGGAGGAGGAGGAGAAGTTTCTTGTTTGATTTGTGAAGTTGTGTTTCCAAGCTCTGTCTGGGTCAGAGGCGTTTCTAGCCCATTTTTGGGAGAGCTGAAGCACCTCTAAATATGGGCTCTCAGCACCCCTAAACTTTTTTTACTGCATGTTTTTTTCAACAAGCTAGAAACGTTTTAAAACCATACAGTACTTTGTTGAAACGTAATATTAAAACAACAGACATACAGAAGCTCCACTGCTTTTTACATGTTGTGCATTTCAATGTCTAAAAAAAAAGAACTCCAATGTCAATTTTTGGTGTTTTTGGTCCTCACTGTAGGGGCTGGTTTACTCCAGAAACATGCATACTGATAATGTGTATGTTGAGGAGCTGCTGTATCAGCATGAGTCGTCTTTCCCCAGACATTAGGGTTACCATGTTTCTGTCATGATTCCATCCATTCCTCTCTCACTGTGGCTCAGCCTTTAAATACCCTTTATCAGATCTGATGGTTTAGTCACAGACTTTCCCAAAAAGTGTTAGACTTCTCTTTCACAAATGTGGGAATGAAATTTCATTAAAATGTACAAAACAGTGAAGTTTATCTTCCCTGGCTCAGCACCCCTAAACACCCGGTCCTAGAATCGGCCCTGGTCTGAGTCAAACAGAGACTTTTAAATCTTTCATATCTCTCAGTTTGATTTTGTAAAACGTGTTTCAGTTTCTGCAGCTTCTAAATTTGAACACATCCTCACCTCAGCCTCTCAAACTCCACGTCATCCACCAGGAAGTCCCGGGTCTCCACCAGCTTGTTGATCTGCTGCAGCAGCTCGTCCTCCCTCTCTCTGTCCTCTTTGGACTTCTTCTTGTCTGTTCATCCATCACAGAGAAGACGTGACAGAACACACACACACGCGTCACACGACCTTCTTTCAGACTTTGTTTTCTGCAGAGGAAAACAGCGTCCTGATGACTTTTAAAGATAACTCAGCAAAGACAGACTTCATCTAAATCTAATAACCCACACTCAGCTGAAAGGTGACAGCTTTTTAATTCACCTGGAGCTGAGACCAGCTTCTGCAGCTCCGTCTTCAGTCTGGTGATTTCCTTGCAGAGCTGAATGTCATCCATCCTGAGAGATAAGAGAGTGAGCAGCAGAGAATCAGCCGGTGTCAGGGTGAGAACATGAACCAGATATCAAATCAGCTCATGTTAAGAAAACATGTTTAACTTTAATTACTGAAGGAGTCTGACATCAAGAAGAAGAGGAGGTCCATGAGTTTATCAGCTGATATAACACTACCCTCTGTTAATGAATCACACCTGACAGCTTCTGATCTCATTTCACTTCATTTACATTCACTTCCTCTTTAACTTTGAGACAGAATATATCACTGACAGTCTGAAGTGAGACTTAAACGTACAGGACCAACGTATCGTCCCAGTTCATCTTCTTCCATTCTTATATTTGTTATCATAAGTGTCTGAGTGGCGTTAGACGCAGGTTCTCGTTGGATGATGTGAATGCAGAGAGTTGTGAGTGCGAATGATGCAATTCTGTATTTGCTGATGCTCTCCCTGCCTTGGCTTTGCCCTTCCAAGAAGACACATGGAAGGGCAGGGGGCTCCCAGAACACAAAATATAACATGTTGCATGAAAATAATACATTCTGTTTTATTCTTCTTCTCAAGCTAATTTAGTGTTTTATTTATTATTTATTTTAAGTATGTGTGAGCGCAGAGGACCAAAAATATTAAACATACTTGATGTAAATTACAATTTAACGCCTCATCCACTCAAACTGAAAACGATCAGGAGGTCTTACATGTATCTGAGCTCGGACTCTCTCCGGACCAGGATGTCTCGTATCCGCTCGATTTTGTTCAGCTCTCCTTCGATGTCCTCGACGGTAATCGTGGAGTCGGCCATGGACACGACATCCTCTTCTGGAGAGACACACAACACACTTCAAAAACACTGAACTATCCCTTTAAGCTAAGTAGTACGGGAGGTAGAGCCTTCAGTTATCAGGCCCCTCTCCTTTGGAATCATCTACCAGTCAGGGTCCGGGAGGCAGACACCCTCTCTACTTTTAAGAGTAGGCTTCAAACTTTCCTTTTTGATAAAGCTTATAGTTAGAGCTGGATCAGGCTTGGACTCACCTGATCTCTCCATCTCTCCCTCCACCTGCGTGTCCTCCAGAGAGCCGTACTGCTGCGAGGGTTTCCTCTCTTCTTCCATCTTCTGTTCCGACTCTCTGCTCTGAGAATGAAGGAGAAACCCTTTTTAACTAGAAACCATGGACTGAGTCTGTGCAGAAGGTCTGTGCAGCAGCAGGTCTGTGCAGCAGCAGGTCTGTGCAGCAGCAGGTCTGTGCAGCAGCAGGTCTGTGCAGCAGCAGGTCTGTGCAGCAGCAGGTCTGTGCAGCAGCAGGTCTGTGTCTGTGCAGCAGCAGGTCTGTGCAGCAGCAGGTCTGTGCAGCAGCAGGTCTGTGTCTGTGCAGCAGGTCTGTGCAGCAGCAGGTCTGTGTCTGTGCAGCAGGTCTGTGCAGCAGCAGGTCTGTGTCTGTGCAGCAGGTCCGTGCAGCAGCAGGTCTGTGCAGCAGCAGGTCCGTGTCTGTGCAGCAGGTCCGTGCAGCAGGTCTGGGTCTGTGTGTGAGGGGGGAGCTGCTCTCAGAGGCTGAGCAGACTCACACTGAGGTGGATCTCAGAGAGGAGGAGAACCTGTTTCAGCAGCCAGGCGCTTCCTGCTGGTAGAGATGTGATATGACACACAGACTCAGATCTGTAACCAGAGAGAGAGAGAGAGGGAGAGGGAGAGAGAGAGAGAGAGAGAGAGAGAGAGAGAGAGAGAGAGACAGAGAGAGAGAGGGGAACACCTTAAAGATGACATGTCTAACAGAGGAGGATCAGGGCCTATGGAACAAGTTTTAAAGATTAGGCCAGTTAGTGTTTTTTGTTTGTTTTTCTTAATGAAAAAAATAATAATCTGTCTTTAATCTCAGAATTCAAAGTCTGAATTCTAAGATTGAGATCAGAATTAGATTTCTAGAATTCTGAAATTAAAGACAGAAATCTAGAATCTGTCTTTGAGCTGACAATTCTAGAAGTCTAATTCTGATCTTAATCTTAGAATTCTTTGAAGTCTGAATATTTTTCTTTTAAATGTCAGAATGTTTTTTTTTTAACGAGTCTAACCTCCAAAATATGTTTTTCTTTAATCCCTAATCCTCTTCTGTAGCATCCAGATCTAAAACTAGTTAAAGATAGACTACACCACAGAATGAACCTCTGCTACAGGTGCTGTGTTTAAAATGTTATCATAGTCAAATAGGAGAAGAGGAGAGTCTTTTAAGTAAAAGTATCTTATCTATCCATAAAACTTCTCAACCACTGAAGGAAACTTGATCATTAAATTCACGATCACAAAACTCAGAGAAGAAGGATATGAGAGTCCTGATGTGATCAGTTATTAAAGCTGTGTTTGACTCCATGAAGAAAAGATAAAGACAGGGAACAAAGTCAGACATCATTAAGAATTAGAAAGAAATAAAACAACACAACATTTAATATTTGCATCGTAACGATTAGAAACCATTTGAAGGTTTGGACATGTGAAAACATTTAAAGTGTTATTGAGGATCAAACATTCAAACACTGTCTGTCTCTGTTTCACACATGGAGGGCTGAAATCAGACATCTGCCTTTAAACGCTCTGCTGGACTAAAACCGACTCCACAGCGACTCCCCGAGAGGATCGAGCTGTCTCTCATCCTGACTGTCTCGGCTCACATGACTGAGCTCAGCTGTCAGGGACCGACTCCAGACCTCCAGAGACCTCCAGATGTTTGGGGAGTCAGTGTTGCATCTGTCTGAGCCGACAGTGACGTCACCCAAAACGCAGACTAACCCTAAACTTTGGTCTGCAGTCCTCGCCGGTCCAATCCACTAGACGGAGCCATGTCAGGGTTGGGGTCAACCGAGCAGGATGCAGAGGTGGAGTCGAGGCGAGTCTTTAGCAACAGGTAGAACAAACAAACTCTCAGGTATCCTGATGTTTGAAATATCAGAGTTTGAATGTCTCACTGAGCTGTGAGAAAGAAGCTACCAGCAGCTCAGCTCACAGCCTCCTCCTCACATCCTCCTCCTCACATCCTTCACCTCTCAAACAGTGTTGAAGTGTTAACAATCCAACAACTACATTTATTCCACTTTTAACAACCCGGTCATTTGTTTTGAGAGGAAGAGAAGCATGCACATATCTCTGCCTTTAATAAAACCCTGAAGATAAATGTCTGAGTCTTGGGTTTGCAGCCTCTCCTGACTGAGATCTCTCTGACATGACACCAGAGTCTACTTTGGTTTAATGACACAGTCTGGGGTCTAATCTGAGGAGGAATAGAAGAAGAGTGTTTCGAAGATAAGCAGTCTGGGTGTGGTGACACAGACTTCCAGTTAAGTCCAGCTCCACCTTGAGCACACTTCTCCTGTTTACCTTCCCAGCTTCATACTTCTGTTTGTGATCACGTCTGAGCTGGTGAACAAGCCGGGTGTTGCTGCGTCCGTCTCCGGCCTTCCCCTAATCCTCCCGCCTTTGTTTGCCTCGTACAGGAATGATTGCTTATGCAAATTCACCGCGGCTCAGGTGGCTCAGAGACAAAGTCCATCATCACAGCCGCCGACACTTCACCGACACTGAATCCTGATGAGGAAGTTAAGAGCTGTAATGAGAAAGAGGATTCAGTGTTAATGGAAGCTGTCAGAGAGGGAAATAACCGCTCTGCTGCTCTGATAGAGAGTGACGTGACAGTAACTGAGGGCGCCAACATGGTGGGAATACTTCCTGTTTGAAAACTAATGAGCTTGATGCTCATTTCACTGTTTTCATTGTTTCTCTGATGGAAACTAACGACTCAGGAGCGCCAATCAATGTGTTTCTGGTAGGTCTCAGCTTCACTGTAAACAGGAAGTCACTCTGGCTCAGGTCTTGTGATTGAGCTGAGAGCAAGAACCAGGACCCGTACGACGTCCAGCCATTAGAGATGAAACAGGGTCGTTTGTACTAATGCTGAAATGGATCAGCGGTCTGCATGATCCAGGTTAACACCCCAACACAGCATCACATGTAGTGGAGGTAGACCCCATCATTACAGGTGCTAACAGCAGGATCACCTCACCTGTCAGGATGTTTAAAGCAGCGGTGTCCAAACTTCTGATGTCGTCAGAATACCTCAGGGTCAGTGGATCCCACTGAGACTTAGGAATCATTAAAGTTATATTTGAAATCTCTTTTTAATAATTATTTACTTTTTGTTCTCAATAAATGAGTCACTAGGAAGTCCTCAGTTCTCCACAAGCCACATAAACATGATCAGACTTTATCTTCTTCTGGAGGAAAATGTTTTTAATAATGGTCGGGTAATGTTGGAAATATATTGTCTCATTATTTTTCTGTGGCAGGATCAGGATCTGGATTTCATCACACTTCTTTTTCATGTTGTTTTTAAGACTTTTCTGATCAGCAGACGACATCTTTAGAACTAGATAATTATTTTCCTGCACTCTGAACTATTTTTATGCACCACATGTTCCTTTCCTGCACAAGTTCATCATTTTGATCTTGTCTTGTGTTCTCTTTTGTGTCTTCTGAACTTTTAGTGTTCATTAAGAACATTTTCACATCATGATAAAAACATTAATTTGAAAACCTGTCAGCTTTAAGAGTTCCTGTGTTTCTTCTTTATTGCCGTCTTGCAGAATTCTCAGAGCTCTGGCTTCAGACAGGAAGTCCAGAGGAAGCTTTTGAGACGTTTCTGGATTGACTTTAGTTTTGTTTGTGAGCTTGAAATAAACAATAACATGTTTTAAGATGGAAGCTTGGGGCCATAAATAAATGGACCTTGGGCCGCGATTGGCCCCCGGGCCTTACTTTGGACATGCCTGGTTTAAAGGACAGAGGACATCGTGCTTATGTGTTCCTGTTTAAGACTAAATATGAGAAGACAACAGATATTTAGGGATCGAACGAATCCTCTGAAGTGAATCCATCCCAAACAACCCAAGTTAACAAGTCCTCATCCTTCAATGGGGGGACAGGTTGGTCCTCCACCTGGACCACGTTGGTGGCGGTGCTTGTTGCTCAAAGCCGCTTTCATCTTGCTGATTTTACTTTGTAGGTCTTCTACTGAGCGCGCTCAGAAACACCACACGCATTGACCCGGTTCAAGACCTGAAGCCAGACTTTCCCTTCCTCCTTGTTTGTTCTCTTTGAGGATTGACTCTCTGATAGCAGCTGTTTGTTCATTCTAGATTCTAAAAATCAAATGTCCTTTTCTTCTTGATCTCCTCTCAGTCACAGCGGGACCGCTCGCCATGTTTGTTGTTGTTTATGTGTAGGAGGCATGCTCAGTTTGGATTTGTTGGATCAGGGTTTTCCAGGAGGTTCCCTGGACATGTGACGTTCTGCAGCAGCCTCACTTTGATGGCGTGATGAGTTAATTGGCCGATTATACGATAAGACTGATGGTCCCGTGGCTGGACGGGCAGAAGGGTCCTGGTCTCTGATAAGTCTTTGCCAGTTTTGACCACCATCACACTCTTCCCTAAAGTTGTCCCAACACCAGAACTTTGGATTTCATTACCATACCAGTAAAACTTCAACATTAATCCCACCTGCTTCAAACCACTGCAACAAAAATTAAACTCCCGGGCTTCCAAAATCTTAAACTTTGTTATTTTTAATTTCCATCCTGCACACGGTGCTGGTACAGAAAGACACGGAGCACAGAGCAACGTCTGACAGACTGGTAATGACAGAGAACAGCAGAATAAATACGACTTACTTAAAGGTAAGGTGTGAACCCAAAAACACAAGTTTCCTATCGTGGTCGGCCATCGTTCAGAGCTCTGAAGCTCCTCAGTCCACAGGTGAGGACTGATAAACAAACATGGACCAGGTGAGGACTGATAAATAAACATGGACCAGGTGAGGACTGATAAACAAACATGGACCAGGTGAGGACAGATAAACAAACATGGACCAGGTGAGGACTGATAAACAAACATGGACCAGGTGAGGACAGATAAACATGGACCAGGTGAGGACTGATAAACAAACATGGACCAGGTGAGGACTGATAAATAAACATGGACCAGGTGAGGACTGATAAACAAACATGGACCAGGTGAGGACAGATAAACAAACATGGACCAGGTGAGGACTGATAAACAAACATGGACCAGGTGAGGACTGATAAACAAACATGGACCAGGTGAGGACTGATAAACATGGACCAGGTGAGGACTGATAAACAAACATGGACCAGGTGAGGACTGATAAACAAACATGGACCAGATGAGGACTGATAAACAAACATGGACCAGGTGAGGACTGATAAACAAACATGGACCAGGTGAGGACTGATAAACAAACATGGACCAGGTGAGGACTGATAAACAAACATGGACCAGATGAGGACTGATAAACAAACATGGACCAGGTGAGGACTGATAAACAAACATGGACCAGGTGAGGACTGATAAACAAACATGGACCAGGTGAGGACTGATAAACAAACATGGACCAGGTGAGGACTGATAAACAAACATGGACCAGGTGAGGACTGATAAACAAACATGGACCAGGTGAGGACTGATAAACAAACATGGACCAGGTGAGGACTGATAAACAAACATGGACCAGGTGAGGACTGATAAACATGGACCAGGTGAGGACTGATAAACAAACATGGACCAGGTGAGGACTGATAAACAAACATGGACCAGGTGAGGACAGATAAACATGGACCAGGTGAGGACAGATAAACATGGACCAGGTGAGGACTGATAAACAAACATGGACCAGGTGAGGACAGATAAACATGGACCAGGTGAGGACAGATAAACATGGACCAGGTGAGGACTGATAAACAAACATGGACCAGGTGAGGACTGATAAACAAACATGGACCAGGTGAGGACTGATAAACAAACATGGACCAGGTGAGGACTGATAAACAAACATGGACCAGGTGAGGACTGATAAACAAACATGGACCAGATGAGGACTGATAAACAAACATGGACCAGGTGAGGACAGATAAACAAACATGGACCAGATGAGGACTGACAAACAAACATGGACCAGGTGAGGACTGATAAACAAACATGGACCAGGTGAGGACTGATAAACAAACATGGACCAGGTGAGGACTGATAAACAAACATGGACCAGGTGAGGACTGATAAACAAACATGGACCAGGTGAGGACTGATAAACAAACGTGGACCAGGTGAGGACTGATAAACAACATGGACCAGGTGAGGACAGATAAACATGGACCAGGTGAGGACAGATAAACATGGACCAGGTGAGGACTGATAAACAAACATGGACCAGGTGAGGACTGATAAACAAACATGGACCAGGTGAGGACTGATAAACAAACATGGACCAGGTGAGGACTGATAAACAAACATGGACCAGATGAGGACTGATAAACAAACATGGACCAGGTGAGGACTGATAAACAAACATGGACCAGGTGAGGACTGATAAACAAACATGGACCAGGTGAGGACTGATAAACAAACATGGACCAGGTGAGGACTGATAAACAAACATGGACCAGGTGAGGACTGATAAACAAACATGGACCAGGTGAGGACTGATAAACAAACATGGACCAGGTGAGGACTGATAAACAAACATGGACCAGGTGAGGACTGATAAACATGGACCAGGTGAGGACTGATAAACAAACATGGACCAGGTGAGGACTGATAAACAAACATGGACCAGGTGAGGACAGATAAACATGGACCAGGTGAGGACAGATAAACATGGACCAGGTGAGGACTGATAAACAAACATGGACCAGGTGAGGACAGATAAACATGGACCAGGTGAGGACAGATAAACATGGACCAGGTGAGGACTGATAAACAAACATGGACCAGGTGAGGACTGATAAACAAACATGGACCAGGTGAGGACTGATAAACAAACATGGACCAGGTGAGGACTGATAAACAAACATGGACCAGGTGAGGACTGATAAACAAACATGGACCAGATGAGGACTGATAAACAAACATGGACCAGGTGAGGACAGATAAACAAACATGGACCAGATGAGGACTGACAAACAAACATGGACCAGGTGAGGACTGATAAACAAACATGGACCAGGTGAGGACTGATAAACAAACATGGACCAGGTGAGGACTGATAAACAAACATGGACCAGGTGAGGACTGATAAACAAACATGGACCAGGTGAGGACTGATAAACAAACGTGGACCAGGTGAGGACTGATAAACAAACATGGACCAGGTGAGGACAGATAAACATGGACCAGGTGAGGACAGATAAACATGGACCAGGTGAGGACTGATAAACAAACATGGACCAGGTGAGGACAGATAAACAAACATGGACCAGGTGAGGACTGATAAACATGGACCAGGTGAGGACAGATAAACATGGACCAGGTGAGGACTGATAAACAAACATGGACCAGGTGAGGTCTGATAAACAAACATGGACCAGGTGAGGACTGATAAACAAACATGGACCAGGTGAGGTCTGATAAACAAACATGGACCAGGTGAGGACTGATAAACAAACATGGACCAGGTGAGGACTGATAAACAAACGTGGACCAGGTGAGGACTGATAAACAAACATGGACCAGGTGAGGACTGATAAACAAACATGGACCAGGTGAGTCCTTCTTGGAATCAGGATCGAGGAGGCTCAGGAGCAGTAGAATGGTCTTATTCACACTTCAAGCTTGAGGATTATTTGTACAAATGATTGGTTAAGACAAGCCTCAAATTAGGCCACGCCCCCCTGATCACTGGTGGTGGCAAATCAGACCTAAAGATGTCTTGAGTGTGGCCAGCATGACTAAATGAAACAAAGGTTAATGAGGAGAGCTTGGGTGTAGAGTTTGTGATGGAGGGCGGAGCAGAGACACACAGCAGGCGAGACGAAGCAAACAAAACCAGGACTGAAATAATCCAGTGTGTCTACGATCCTGAAACTGTTCGTGTGGCCAGCTGAAGAGGCTAACATGACTTAACGAACAGACTGTGATTGAGGAGAGTTAGCGGTGTAGAGTGACGGAGGGCGGAGCAGAGACACACAGCAGGACTCAAACACAGACTGTGCTGTGTGTTTGTGCAGAGATGTGGACGGGTTTTAAAGTTCTTTAAAGCAAAACCGCTTTGAAACAAACAAACAAACAAACAAACAAACAAACAAACAAACAAACAAACAAACAAACAAACAAACAAACAAAACACTTTTCTAAACGACCCGAGCTGTTTCCTGTTTTCTTTTCTTCTTAAAGTCACAAAACAGGAAAACAAATCAGTTTAGTAGTCTCTCTCTCTCTCTCTCTCTCTCTCTCTCCTTGTTCAGTTCGTCCTCCGTCCGTAGTTGTTGTTGTTGTTGTTGTTGTTGTTGTTGTTGCTTCTGTCGTCCTCCATGGCTTTATCCAGCCAGTCTCTCTCCTGCTCAGACTCCGAGTCGCTTCCTTCGCTCCCATCGGCGGCTAACAGCCGTGAGTAGTTGATCCGGCGCTGGCGAGGAGCTTTCCACTGGAGGAGAGGAAGACAGACGCACCACATCATCAGACACACCGCCGCCCCTCTGAAGACCCACGTCACCCCGAACCGCTGCACCACCAAGCCCCCGGCGAAGCTCCCCAACCCGCTGCCCAGGTTAAAGGAGAGCGAGCTGAAGACCCTCCTCACGCTCCTCTCTGCGCCCGGCGTGGCGACGTCCTCGCACTGCACCTCCACGGCCCACCACACGGCGCCGGTGCTGAAGGAGCTGAAGACCTGAGCGGGGAGCGCGGCCCAGGGTCCCCAGAGGAAGGAGTAGTAGAAGCACTGCAGCCCGAGGGTCGCCGCCCCCACGGTGAGGACCCGCCCCGGGGTCAGGTGTTTGGAGACCCGGGCCGCCAGCAGGGGGAAGGCGGCCTGTGAGAGCAGAGCGAGCGCGAGGGACAGCCCCATGTGGAGCTTGTTGCTCCCGTGATCCTGCATCTGCCACAAGAGGAAGTTATCCACCGCCGAGCACGCCGCGCCGACCAGCAGGGTGGTGGCGGCGCAGAGAAGAGCACGGGGGGACCCTCGCACCAGCTGTGCGGCCTTGAGGAGACCGTTCGCTTTGTCGCGCTTCTTATTCAGGTGGAGAGGGAGGAAGATCGCCACGGGGACAGCCAGAGCGACCACGGCGGCATAGCTGTAGAAATGCACCGCGCTCCTCACGGCGTGACTCGCTACGACGCATCGTAACTGGCTGACCAAGAAGCCCGCCCCTCCGACGCCAAACACTGCTCCCAGTAAACCCCACACCCCCATGCTGCGGTAGCGGTCTGAGGAATCCGCAAAGTCCAGATACTCGTACAGGCCGTCGTCTGCCGTCCATTCCAGAGGCGCCCACGCGGACTCCCACACGGACACGGTGATCAGAACCAGGAAGAAGAGCTGGTGTTCAGGGTCCATGACCTTCAAGCTGCCCAGGAATTCAAAATGGCCGCCATTAGACTCCTCCTCTTTCGTCTTTACTTCCCGTCGGTCGTTCCCTGACTTCCTCTTCTGCCTCGCTGGAGCAGCGCCGGAGCTGCTGGTCTGGTTTGTGAGGGAGCTGCTGGTCTGGTTTGTGACGGAGCTGCTGGTCTGGTTTGTGATAGAGCTGCTGGTCTGGTTTCTGCCGGAGCTGCTGACCTTTGGTTCTTCATGACTGCCATTCCCCGCTGATGATGCGTTCACTTGTAGCTTCTGAGGGTGGGGATTTTCAGCAGTGTGCTGACTGAGTGAAGTCTTGATCAGGGCAGGAGTGGATTTATCCCCAGAGAGGGTCACATTAGACCGGGGGAGGACTGCTGTGGTGGTTTTAAGCTGAGCTGTAGTCGATGGCGTGGACGGTTTGGTGCCGCTCATGAGACTCGGCGTTGGATTTGTAAATTCCGACGTGTTGCAGGCGTCCGTGAGTTTGTGCACGCCTGCCGGAGGGATGAGCAGCAGCACGAGCGGGACGGCGGCAGAGCACACGAGCGAGCACGTCAGCACCACCCGCCTCTTGTTGTAGTGTTTGGCCAGCAGACTCCCCACGGGGCTCCACACCAGTGTTATGAAGTGTTTGGTTCCCATGATGACGCCGGTCATGGCCGGAGTCAGACCCAGCTGTCTGAAGAAGAGCGTGAGGAAGGGGAGCAGGCAGGCCCGGGCGCAGGAGCACAGGAAGTTCAGGGCGCCGGAGAGAGCGAGGGCCCGCTTCACGTCGATCTGCTTGTTTATCTTCATGGTGGTCTCTGCTGGTTCACATCGAACCGGACCGACGCTGACGGGAGACACAGGAGGAGAGATCGTCAACACTTCAGTCCTCAAGATGAGGTTCACAAAGAGGTCTACATCCCTGTCTCTCACTTTAACTCTTCCTGTCCCATTAAAGTTACTAACCATAGACCTTTCTGGAGTCCCTGAGCTCCCTTGTCTCGTAGGTTCCTCTGGATCTCTGCTGCTGTGGACGTGGTCCAGACTCCAGCTGCTACAACTACTACTATCCGTCTCCCCACTATCATCTCTCTCTCTCTCTTCATCTCCCTCTATCCCTCTCTCCAACACGGTCTCAGCAGATGTGTGTCTAACATGAGTCTGGTCCTGCTGGAGGTTTCTGCCTGTTAAAGGAAGTTTGTCCTTGCCACTGTAACTTGCTAAATGCTGCAAAGTGCTCTGCTCATGGTGGATTAAGATGAGATCAGACTGAGTCCTGTCTGGAAGATGGGACTGGATCTGATCCGGTCTTGTTAAATTGAAGTTGTCTGTTTCCTGATAGTCTTGTTTACTTTCTGAGGTCATGAGGAGTTGTCACTTAGTTTCCTAGTTTCATAACTGCCTAAAAATTCCTCAAAGGAGCTTTAACTTCCTTATTTGACCTCTGATCCAAACCAGCTCAACAACTCTCCTGTTATCAGCTCATCTGGGAATTTAAAATCTGAATGTGTCACTGCAGGAAGTAACAGGTGTAAATAAATAACAGGAACACTAATGTGAATAAAATACTACTGCAGAAACATCAATCTTTCTCCTGATCATCTGGTTTTCTTTTTGTTAATCATTAAAACACTGCACAGTTAATATCAGCGTGTTTTATAACTGAATAGAAAATCCCATCAGGATAAATGTCACACACTTTGTAACAGACCACAACAAAAAAGTTTCAACAAGGCAGTATGACATTTTAAATGTCACAACTTTTTTTACACCAAGGGCCTAAAAATATTAATTTCACAGACGGAAACAAAAATATAAAATTCAATTGAAATGTAAAAGATATCTTTGTCCTTTTTAAAAAAAAATGTTCTGCCTTAAATATAAATCTCTTATTAAAGAAATTGTAAAAATATATTTTTATAATGTCAGGAATCAGAAAATAAACATCAGACTAAAGCCTGCTTTAAAAAATCAACCTGTATTTCAAATTTAACAAATTTTTTAACACTAAGAGCTCAAAAATATTAATTTCAAAGACGGAACAAAAAATATAAAAAATAAAAAAACATATAGAGAAAATATTGTTTATTTTCTTTTTACTATTTTTTCCTTGAAATCAATTATTTTATTAAAGTTAAATTTATCTATTTAAATTAAATTTAGATATTTTTGTCAGAAAAAGCCTGCTTGAAAAAATGAACCTGTAACATCACAGTGAAGTGACAATTTTAAACTTAACATAAATACACTTCACAATAATATAATGTCTTGTGTTTGAGAGCGCGCACACACACACACACACACACACACACACACACTTAAACACACACATGCATAAACAAACAGTGTGTCAGTGTTGCATCAGTCAGCCTGTGAGCTCTCTGTCTGTTTTTTAATTATTGTTTTTTAAAGCATTCAAAATAAAAGTTTGAAAGTTTCCTGCTTCCTTCTATTCACTGATATCTTTATATTTAATGTTCAAAACGAATAAATAACAGAGCATTAATAAAAATATAAAAATAAAAAATTAAGCGTCTTTATTAATTATGTATTTGTATAATCTAAGCATGAATAATCATCTTAAATCCAGAGAGCAGGATCCTGAGGGTCAGATCACCTGTCGGGCTGATGCACAGCTCTACCTGCAGATCATCAGGATGTCCACGTCACGACAAGTTAGTAAGATAAGAAAAAAAGACGACGTTTTAAAAGTTTTACCTTTTCACTTCAGGAGGAGGAAAACTTCTTCACACTCCTCTATCGATCATGTTCCATCTTCAGATCCTTCATTACATCCACAGCTTTAGTTTGTGAGGAGTTTAAAGAGAGGAACACCTGCTGCAGGCTGCAAGGTGAGCACTCAGCTGAGAGTCTGCAGAGAGAGAGAGTGACTGCAGCGCCCTCTGGTGGTGTGGAGGATCAGGGCGGGAGGATATGTCTCATAAATGAAGATATTACTGATTCAATTAATAATAAAGTTTAACAAATCAACCCTGAGCTTACATAGAAGACTTTTAAAAATGTACTTCCTGTTTTTAATGAAAAATAACATTTATTTAAATCAGGGGAAATTTATAAAGAGTTTGTTTTCATCATTTTTAACATGAAATAGCATTAAAATACCTGATTTAATCATTATTTTATTACAGTACACGTTTTTACAGTATAAAAATGATCAAATGTATTTTTTAAGGAATAAAAAATTAGATTTGACATCCCTTATATTTAAAATAAATAGCTTATCACATGATGCATGTCTACAGAAGAGGATAAGGGCCATTAAAAAAAAAAGGAAGGTCAAATTTGTTTTTTATTATTATTATTCAGAGATAATAAAAAATTGACCTTAATTTTTTCCCCCTAATCCTCTCCTGTAAACTGAGCCGGTCGTACACAGGAGTAATCAAGTCATCAGTCAGCAGAGAGTGGACACCTCCCCTCAGCGCCCTCTTGTGTTTCAGCAGGTGAACTTCCACCTGCATGTTTTTAAAGTGTGTCAGAGTTTGAGGAGGAGAAGGAGGTGATGGGGAGGCAGAGCAGGGAGCAGTAGGACGGGTGCAGAGGCTGGACTTGCCCCGGTGAGGGTTTGTAGGACCTCCAGTCTGAACTTCTTCCTGGTTTGCAGCACAGAGAGACGTCACACCTGCAGGTAGAGACCAGGTGAGCTCACACAGCGTATCAGGGTCTCATCTGCTTAATAAGACTCAGTGAGGATGTTTACCTGGTGACACTCTGGAGGAACTTCTTCTGGTCCTGGTCCAGACACACGGAGAAGGTCATCCCGTCTTCGACACAGCTCACCTGCGCCTTGTCCACCTTCACCTCACAGACGGAGATGTGCTGCAGGAGGAAGAAGAGGTGTGAGGTGAGGCTGCTCTGTATGTCTGAGTTTAAGGTGTGAAATCAGCCCTCACCTGGTTGAAGCCCTTCTTAGACTTGGAGCACTGCCTCTTCAGGACCTCTGTCATCGTCAGCTGCAGACTCTCTGATCTTGAATCTGAACACGTGAGATTAAATCAGCTCTGACTTTAAAACGCACACAAAGAACTCCTCTTCTCTGGACCGTGTGGAGAAGCTCCTCACTCACCCAGCTGCTCCGGTCTCCTGCAGGCTTTGTGAAGGTTTATCGACGTGCAGACCATCTCTGTGTGAGTCCACTGACTCCGCCCACTGACCGCCACCTGTAAGCGAGCGTCGATTAAACAGACGTGACAACCAGCTCAGACCGTGAGCGTCTGATACGGACTAACGGGGATACCTTGTTGTAGGAAACCTTCAGCGTTAAAGGCACGGCCTCCCGCTCTTCATCAATCCCAAACCTCTTACTGGCAGCGCCTTCAAAGAAACACACACAGGTTAGACTTCAGACCATGACCTCAGTGTATACTGGATTCTGATTGGCTGCAGGGTGGATGCATATCCAGTTGTTGACGTTTTTATGAATGTGCTAGTGAGGGGTATTTGGCTTCGATTAGTAGCCCAGGCATTTATTTGAGTCACTCTGTTATTAGCCCAGGCTTTTATTTTAATCACTCCATTAGTAGTCAAGGCTTTTATTTGAGTCACTCTATTAGTAGCCCAGGCTTTTATTTGAGTCACTCCATCAGTAGCCCAGGCTTTTATTTGAGTCACTCCATCAGTAGCCCAGGCTTTTATTTGAGTCACTCCATCAGTAGCCCAGGCTTTTATTTGAGTCACTCTATTAGTAGCCCAGGCTTTTATTTGAGTCACTCTATTAGTAGCCCAGGCTTTTATTCGAGTCAGTCTATTTTTAGCCCAGGCTTTTATTTAAGTCACTCCATTATAAGCCCAGGCTTTTATTTGAGTCACTCCATCAGTAGCCCAGGCTTTTATTCGAGTCAGTCTATTTTTAGCCCAGGCTTTTATTTAAGTCACTCCATTATAAGCCCAGGCTTTTATTTGAGTCACTCCATCAGTAGCCCAGGCTTTTATTTGAGTCACTCTATTAGTAGCCCAGGCTTTTATTTGAGTCACTCTATTAGTAGCCCAGGCTTTTATTTGAGTCGCTCCATTAGTGGCCCAGGCTTTTATTTGAGTCAATTAATGTTCATCTTCAGGAAGTAATGAAACCCTGATGCTGGTCTGTCTGGTGAAGTCTGAGTGTGTGACTCACCCATGGCCTTCACAGCTCGGGTCCCTGCGGTGTGTCCGAGCTCCAGAGAGTGAATGAACACCTCCCTCCTCTTCTCTCCTCCCACCAGAGTCAGCTGTGTGAGACGACAGAACTGAACATTAATCTATGCAGGTGGTGTGTGTGTGTATGTGTGTGTGTGTGTGTGTGTGTGTGTGTGTGTGTGGTCTAATCTCACCTCAGCCTGGTAGAGCTGCACCAGAACAGACTGCTCTGCATGTCTGCAGTAATAAAGTACCAGGTCGGCCAGCAGGGGGAGCCGCTCTGTGGGGCCGCCATTCACTGACTCATCGGCTTCCTTACAGGCTGTCTGCTCACACACACACACACACACACACACACACACACACACACACACACACACACTGAATTACACATGTGGATTATGTACTCTAGTAGTTGTAGCAGCTGGAGTCTGGCACGTCCACAGCAGCAGAGATCCAGAGGAACCTACGAGACAAGGGAGCTCAGGGACTCCAGAAAGGTCTATGGTTAGTAACTTTAATGGGACAGGAAGAGTTAAAGTGAGAGACAGGCAGAGAGAGGAGAGAGAGGGAAAGACAGGATCTCAGTGTGTCAGTCTAAGCCTATAGCAGCATAACTAAGACCTGGTCCAAGCCTGATCCAGCTCTAACTATAAGCTTTATCAAAAAGGAAAGTTTGAAGCCTACTCTTAAAAGTAGAGAGGGTGTCTGCCTCCCGGACCCTGACTGGTAGATGATTCCAAAGGAGAGGGACCTGATAACTGAAGGCTCCTCCTCCCATACTACTTTTAGAGACTTGAGCAGGCCTGCATGTTGGGAGCGTAGTGAATGAGGTACCTGACAGAGGACGTCAGAGGACAGACTGAGCAGGTTGAGGACGTTCCTCTCGTACCAGGGGTCGATCCGTCCCAGCAGCTGAGCGATGTCGGTCGTACTGTCCTCAGAGACTCTGCCGTTACACTCCTGAAGGAGAGGAAGAATAAAAACATCAAAGAAAGGAATAATGAGCCGTCTGTGGAACATGTTACCTACAGTGAAACTGAGACTCAGCACTGACAGATGAAGCAGCTCTCCTCTCAGGATGTAATGAACTAAAGATGACGGTGTTTGTTTGAACTCACCGTCCCTCCCTCACTCGCCGTGTGTCCTCCTGCTCGCCCGGCCGTCCTCCTCCTGGTGGGAACAAAGTAGAACTGCAGTTTGCAGGTCTTGGTGAGTCTGGGACATTTGCTCTCTCTCTGCTGCAGGTCGCTGTACGCCCTCGCCAGCCTCCCCGCCTCTCTGTCTCCTCCGAACACGACCACTTTGACCAGCGTGGGCGCCGCGGCCACGTCGCCCGAGTCGCAGCTCAGGATCGGCCTCCTGCGCACGCACACGTGCTTCTGAGGGGAGAGGTCGGCGGAGGGAGCGGGCGGCGTCTGCAGAGGATGGACTTTTCTAGACAGGGACCTGGAGTGTTTGAGGTGCGACCCGTTTCTTTGAACGTCTTTGGTGAAATCGTCACGGTAACCCATACTCTGAGCGCGGCGGCACACGCTCGGGCTGCGGGGAGTCCTGAAGAGCGAGGAGAAGCGCTCGACCCCCAGCAGAGACCTGGACTTCTTCTTCGGTTTCTTCCTCAGCCTCGGCTGGCTGTCCCGTCCCTCCTCGGTGTCCTCGTGCGTCGTGTCCTCGCTGAAGTCGCTCTCCACGCCTGACGAGGACAGCGTGGCCACGGACCAGCTGGAGGACAGGAAGTTACCCGAGTCTCTGGAGGAAGAGGACGCAGAGGACATGCGGTTGTTGAGAAACTCCTGCTCGATTCTGGTCGCGTCCAGGTCGTCTTCCTCGTCCACACTGATGCTGACGATATCCTCCTCCTCCTCGTCCGTCTTCAGGAAGCAGTCTGGAGGTGAATCCAGGTCGGACTCGATGGAGAGGACTTGATTCAGGATGTCTGGATGGACGTAAAGAAGAAGACATTTAGAAAGAGGAAGTCCAAAGGGAGAGAGGGAGACATGTGGAGAGTTTTCTGGACTTGTTACCAAAGTTGTCGTTCTCCCAGCTGCAGGTGTGACACTTTGGGAAGGGCAGCGTGAACGTCTCAGCCGACCCTGAGGAGAGAGATCAGGATCATCTTTATATTTCACTCATGAGTTCCTCTGTAATTTATATATGATGTACAGTGAGCAGGTGTTGATGCACAATAGAATCCCACCAGGAGGAGACAAGACCATGACATGAAGTGGACGTCTGAACCTCTTCTCAGTGTCTGGAAAAGTTGATCCAAACCAGTTTCTCTTGGGACAAAAGTAAACCAGGACACCTGACCCAAACCTTAACGCACACGTCTTCCTCACCTGTACCTCTGCAGTTCTTCGCAGGACCACAGAGACTCTCTCTCAGCCTCTCCATGCTGTGCAGCAGATCCTGTCTCGCTGAGCCGAGGTCTCCTGTGGACGCCGCTCTCTCCATGCAGTCGGTCACCGCCTCCACGAGCCGCTGCAGCTCCTCCGGCTGCTTCGTCTGGAGGAGAAAGACAAGTCTTAAAAAGGAGCTATGAAGGACTGAGGAGGAGCTGTGCACCTGGATGTGGTTCAATCACCTGCAAGGCATCGTGGAGAGCAGGCAGGTCTAGTTTTTGGGGGCCTAGAACAGCCTGGAAGCCTTGCAGGATGAGGAGGATGGCAACGTCTCTGCTGGAGTTTTGGGTCCTGCTCAGCTGCTCCGAGACGGACTGGACCTCCTGAGGGACGTCCTCATCCGGGCTCACCAAGAGGAGGGTTCTAAAGCAGAGAACTCAGATTTAATGAGACACGTCACTCCTCTTCACATCTTCATCAGCTGTCATTAAAGGCAGACTGGACTCACATGGTCTTAGAGCAGTGGACCTCTGGAGAAACCCCCTGCTCGGCTCTGATCAGCCTCTGAAATGAAATACCTGAAACAGAAGAGGGAGACGGTTTAGATCCTCTGCAGCTCAACGCCGCCCCCGTGTGGCCGCTCTGACACATGAACAGGGGAGAGATTACTCTGCCTGAAGGCGGCAAGAACAACACAGCACACATTTCAGGAATAATACAGGAAGGCATGGATTTAAATTCAGACTTGAACTTTGTCATGAAGTATTTCAGAGACCAGCAAAGTCTTCTTATCAGGATGCATGACGTCCGATTCAGTCCACGAGCGATTAATCATGAAACATAAGTTTAGCACTTTCTGAAAAGATTCACTTTTTTGAATGGGTGTTTATGTGGTTTACAGTGCTTCTGGAACCAGCCTCTAGTGGACACTGGAGGAACTGCGGTTTTCTTTTTTTTTTTTTTAAGTTTTAAGGCGTTTTTAGACTGCAGGAACTTTACCCCTGCTAGGGGGGTAGTACTTTTCAAAGGTCCCGGTACTTTCAGGGGGCGGGGCCTGCAATGCTGAACGTGTCTGATTGGTAGATTAACCTCAGTGTTTTTAATCCGCCCTCCGTCCACAATAACATCACACACATCTGTGATTCTCTTGATTTCTCTTTCTTTCATTAGTTTTTATTTGTTCTATCTTTTTTGTATGTGTGTGTACTTTTCAAAAGAAGAGGCTGTGATTCTCCGGGTCAACTTTTTTGCCAATTTTGTTTTTCATTTTGTTTTTGCCAAAAAAATTTTTTATTTTTTTATTTTTTTTTCTTCAAAATTAAGAAAAAAAAAAAAAAAAAAAAATTTTTCTAAAATTTTTATTGGCAAATTTTTTTTTTTCAAATTTTTTTGGTCAATTTTTTTTTTCAAATTTTCTTTTTTTCAATTTTTTTTTGTCAATTTTTTTTTGTCAAATTTTTTTTGTCAAATTTTTTTTGTCAAATTTTTTTTTGTCAAATTTCTCCTAAAACTATTCACAGTCATTGTTTTTTCCATCTGTGATTCTCTTGATTTCTCTTTCTTTCATTAGTTTTTATTTGTTCTATCTTTTTTGTATGTGTGTGTACTTTTCAAAAGAAGAAGCTGTGATTCTCTTGATTTAGCAGCTTGTAACAGTAGTCTTCTCTCAGCCCACCGTGAATGCGTCTCTCCTCCCGGTGTTCCGCTTTTAAAAGTGACCCTGTAAACTGGAGACCTTCAGCTGAACGTGTCAGTGTTTGTGGAGTTTACACAGCTGTTGAAACACAGAGGGAGTTCCTGGGAATGCAAACTAGTTTAGTTTTTGTTAAGATTTCAAAATCTCCTCATCAGATATTTAATGATGGTCTAAAGACGTTTATGAAGGATGCATCCGGCTGAGAGTCTCCAGTTTATTTACAGAATATTTCACTGCATTTCTTTAAAGGTGCATCTTATATATTAAAGTCTGGCAGCTGTCAAAGTACCCCCTAGAAGGTCTTCATCTCTACCTGGTGCTCTGAGCTCCTCCTGGATGATGATCAGCAGGCGTTTACTGGCGGAGCAGCAGGGCTCAGGCCACGCCAGGAAGCTGTGGAACAACAGGTAGGCCTCCTGCAGGATCCCCCGGTCTGGAGACACGTATGGAGCCTGGAAGAAAGGATGAACCAGGTTACATAAGAAATAAAGGAGTGTGCAGTGAAAGGGACTTTAAGAGTCATTGTTCAGAATGACTCCACTCACTTTCAGGAGGCTGGAGGAGAACAGCAGAGTGAGAGGCACCACCAGGTCATACTGACACTGCTCCAGCACCTGTGAGAGGAAGAGAAGCTCTCTGTCGTTCATGATATCACTCTGAATACTTTGGAAAAATAATAACTCTGGGTTCTCAGTTCCTACCTCTTTTGTTTTCTGCAGAACTTTCTGTAGAAGGATGAGGAAGTTGCGGGGATCTCGCTTCACGAGTTCCTCCAAACACCAGTTGTTTATACACAACCCAGCTGCTCAGACACACACACACACACAAACACACGCACACGCGCACACACACACACACACGCACAGTGAACCAAGCTTATTTCTTCTTTTTGGTTTCGCTCTGATGACGGGTAATAAACACGCTAACCCCAGATAAACGGACACACAGAAAGTCCCAGACAGAAGTAACGTGATGAAGCCACTCTCTTTGTTGCTTCAGTTTAAATAAAGTTCTTTTAGTATCATTTCAAAACTCACCTCACGTTAACAAACACAATACTCTCCTCTCTGTCTTCACCCCTCGCTCTGAGTCATCACTTTCAATTCTCATTCGTGTCCACAGGTTGAACATCATGTTCCCCGTTAGTTAGCAGGGTGTGTTTAATGATTTCCTAACTCTTATTTTGAAGTTGTGATGAAACTTATTATTAATGTGTCATCGTCCTGACTCCTGATTCCACTGTATTACTAAACAGGTTTCCCGTCTAATCTGACTCTGATATTTAAAACGTCATGACTCCTCTTCACGGCACTAATGACATTAAGGGCCTGTTTCCACTAACAGCGTTTTCTTTGTGGGTCACTTCTCAACAACCAATCAAATGTTTGTAATCTAGCAGCAGTGAGAGCCGTGAGAACGTTCTGTAATCGAGGTAACGGGTGCTGCTAGTTCAAAAACTGGTGTGGTTAGTGGACACAGGCCCTCACTCTGCACTTTACTGTTTGAAGTTATTCTGTGTTCTTCAGTGAATCAGATATACTGTGAGGTATCATCACACGACTGTCTTTATTTATCAATTATTGCAGAATTACCTTTTCATGATATTATCATTAGAATGGGAAACATCTGTGTAAGTATTGTATCACATTATAACTTTCATATCGTATCCTATCAGATCAATTTGCATTGTTTGGCATGGTGTCATTTCATATCGTATCATAAAGTAACGTAATGTAACTTATTGAATTGTATCGTGCTTTTCATTTTGTATCGTTTGCGTTCTATCATTTATTTCAGTTTCATTTCATTATTTATTTATTGAATTGGGACAATGCACATTAATCAACATTAATGCATTGAGCATCAACGTTAATGCATCGGACTTAGCACAGATGCTAAATTTCAGCCGTAGTCCCAAGGCAAGAAGCCACACGACATTGACAGGGTTAGACTTTAAAACCGTTCGTATCGTAACGTTTCTTTTGTCTGTATCGTATCATGTCGTGTTGTTGTTTTATTTGTTTTGTTTCCGATCATTTTCATCGTTTCTTTATATTTTGTAGCGTAGCTTAATGTATCGTAAATTAGAGCTTGTTAAGCGATTTAAACTGTAGGCTAGAAATCTACTTAAAGCTCCTGTGAGGAACTTTTGGCGCCCCCTGTGGACAAAGAAGTAACTACCCTTTGCATGTGAAAGTATATTTTCCATAGAAAAATGAATTGTAACAGTCATCTGTGTCACTTATTGTGACTCTTTGCCTCAGAAAGTATAAAGAAAAGCTCATAAAGAGTTATCAGTATAAATCCCTTACTGTAGCTTTAAAGCTGTTTGTTATTGAGTGGTTCAGAGAAGTTTTGACAGCAGTTTGTTTCCTACAACAAGATGACCTGAACTGTTCCCTGGACCCCTCAGGTTTTAGCATCATTCCTATGATTTGAAGGTATGAGATGAACGTGAGGTGTTACCGTTCCAGAGCTGTTTGTCAGGAGTCTTCACGCCCAGGTCAGAGAGGCAGCGCCCCAGGATGTGCTCGATACGATCCTCCGTGCACACGCTCTGCTCCATCTCCTGCGTCCTCTTCTGCAGAATCATCCCAACATCCAGAGAGAGAAAACACGGCAGATAAACCGACAGGAAGTCCCAGAATAACAGCCCGACCTACACCCTTTTATTGTGTTCCACTAAACCAATATATCATGTCTCTTCAGACGTCCAAGCTTCCTGTTATTGCTCCTGCCAACACGATTTCAGCATTATTGTTCCCTTCCAAAAACAATCAACCAGAGTAAGAAAGGTCCAAAGAGTGAAGTCCACAGCCGAGACGTCAGGGAAGAAATTATAGACTGCCACTTCCTACCAGAGCTGTGAGTCAGAGGCGGTTACAGAGGGCCGGAGATGAGCTGGTAGAAAGCAGGAGCCACAACTTCTCCTTTTTCATTCTTAAAATCCACTGCTGACACCAGATTTTACATGACTCAAAAGAAGGATGGAGATGAGTCTTCTGAAAGGACGGGTTCCTATTTGGACCTGACGAGAGTTCACCAGCAGAGAGGAGCACGTTAAACACGAACTGAGCTGTTTCTACGACCACATCGAGAACCACAGCGACGAAGAAACCACAGTTTCTGGTATTGACTCATTACGCATCACATGGAAGAGAGAGCACATCTCTCTCATGTTGGCTTCTCTGCACTGCCTCCCCATAAAACCTAGACTAGAATCTAAAATCCTACTTCTGACCTACACCTTCATATCTTAAAGAGCTCATAGTGCCCTGTTACCCCTCTAGAACACTACGCTCCCAACATGCAGGCCTGCTCAAGTCTCTAAAAGTAGTATGGGAGGTAGAGCCTTCAGTTATCAGACCCCTCTCCTTTGGAATCATCTACCAGTCAGGGTCCGGGAGGCAGACACCCTCTCTACTTTTAAGAGTAGGCTTCAAACTTTCCTTTTTGATAAAGCTTATAGTTAGAGCTGGATCAGGCTTGGACCAGGTCTTAGTTCTGCTGCTATAGGCTTAGACTGACACACTGGGATCCTGTCTTTCCCTCTCTCTCCTCTCTCTGCCTGTCTCTCACTTTAACTCTTCCTGTCCCATTAAAGTTACTAACCATAGACCTTTCTGGAGTCCCTGAGCTCCCTTGTCTCGTAGGTTCCTCTGGATCTCTGCTGTAGATTCATTTTTTGGGGTCTGTTATTCATCCTTTCTTTCTTTCTTTCTTTCTTTCCTTCCTTTTTCCTTTCCTTCCTTCCTTTCTTCCTTCCTTCCTTCCTTTCTTCCTTCCTTCCTTCCTTTCTTACTTTCTTTCATTCCCTTTCCTTCCTTCCTTCCTTCCTTTCTTTCTCTTTTTCATTCCCTTTTCCTTTCAATCCTTCTTTCTTTCTTTCATTCATTTTTCCTTTCCTTCTTTCCTTTCTTCCTTTCTTTCATTTCCTTGTCCTTTCATTCCTTCCTTTCTTACTTTCTTTTATTCCTTTTTACTTTCCTTTCTTCCTTCCTTCCTACCTTCCTTTCTTTCTTTCCATGTTTCTTCATCCTTTGTCTCCTTTTCTTATCCCATCTTTTCCTTCCGTCATTCCTTCCCCATTTATTCTCCTCTTTTTCTTTCTTCTGGTCTCCCTCTCTTCTCTCTTTTCTTAGACCTTTCTGGAGTCCCTGAGCTCCCTTGTCTCGTAGGTTCCTCTGGATCTCTGCTGCTGTGGACGTACCAGACTCCAGCTGCTACAACTACTACTATCCGTCTCCCCACTATCATCTCTCTCTCTCTCTTCATCTCCCTCTATCCCTCTCTCCAACACGGTCTCAGCAGATGTGTGTCTAACATGAGTCTGGTCCTGCTGGAGGTTTCTGCCTGTTAAAGGAAGTTTGTCCTTGCCACTGTAACTTGCTCATTGAGGAAATAAAGACTCCAGAGCTGCCTCCAGACATCCAGTTCAATGAGACTGATGTTCTCCCTGTAGGTTTATTCTTCCTCCAGGATCAGGAAGCTGTTCTTGAGCCCAGCTGTGTCAGATTTGTCACAGTGACGCGACATTGTTCACCTGCGTCCAACATAACAGGAAGAAGCCTTCTCTGTCCCCGAGTTTCCTTTAAGCTCTTTATGAAGCCTGAACAGGAGAACACACCGGGAGCTGGATCTTTACATGCTGCTGTGAAACTGCGATTAAAACGTGACTCTTGGTGTGTCAGTCATGGATTATTCTTAAACGGGAACACACTTTTTCCTCTGCAGAAGCATAAAAATGCACGATATGTTTAAACTCTCGTGCATGCAGAGAACTAACCACAAAGAGAAGCACAGGAAAACACAGGCAGCTTTTCTGCATCCAGCTTCTGCAGGCGCTCATATCGACTGAGGAAGCAGGTGTTACTCTATTGTATATTGTTGGTTTCCCATGCAGACCTGACAAACGACCAAACACCGCTCTCTGCTGCAGCTTTGTTAAACTTTAAGATTCAAATTGCACAAACTAAAGCTGCAGACAGAAAGATGAAGACAATTCAAGCTCATCACCGTGTCATTCTGAATGTGCTGATAATGAGTCTGATAGAAGGGGAACTGGAAATCTGCAGCGCTCCAAAAACAGTTAGGGCTGCTGGAAGTTGCATAACAACGACTTCTTCCAACGAACATGAGAATAAATGATAAAATGTGGAGTGTGCTGTTCAAATGTTAAAACACAGATGAGATGAATGAGAGGTGAACAGCAGTGAGACGTAAATCTTACCTTCATGAGCGTCCTAAATCATCCCAGGTCCGAGCAGAGACATGTCAGCAGAGGGAAACAATACAGAGACCACATCCTCCTGTGCTGCTGCTTTAACAACAGACTCAGAGTCAGGAGAGCATGCGCCGCAAAAACAGGAACTGAAGGAGTCTCTGTGATGAGCTGGATTATTTAAGACGATGTTTAAATGTTGAAGGAAGAGTCTTTAAATGTCTGATTCTTCATTTCCTCCATGAGAAGAAAACATCTCCCAACTAATGAGGTTAAAGATCAACAGGTTATAGTCACATGACCGGGTATAAAGAGATCACAGGGGAAGTCACTGCATTAAACACAGACATGACTCTGTAGTGGAAGTCACTGCATTATAAACAGACATGACTCTGTAGTGGAAGTCACTGCATTAAACACAGACATGACTCTGTAGTGGAAGTCACTGCATTAAACACAGACATGACTCTGTAGTGGAAGTCACTGCATTAAACACAGACATGACTCTGTAGTGGAAGTCACTGCATTAAACACAGATGTGACTCTGTAGTGGAAGTCACTGCATTAAACACAGATGTGACTCTGTAGTGGAAGTCACTGCATTAAACACAGACATGATTCTGTAGTGGAAGTCACTGCATTATAAACAGACATGACTCTGTAGTGGAAGTCACTGCATTATAAACAGACATGACTCTGTAGTGGAAGTCACTGCATTAAAAACAGACATGACTCTGTAGTGGAAGTCACTGCATTAAACACAGACATGACTCTGTAGTGGAAGTCACTGCATTAAAAACAGACATGACTCTGTAGTGGAAGTCACTGCATTAAAAACACTAATTTTTACACTTTGAAGTAACTTAAATGAAATAAAGGTCTTTTATTATTTGTAAAAACACTTACCTATAGGAACTCAACTGTTTGATGTTGTAGTTCAGATGATCCTCCAGCAGATGTCGCCCTTGCTCTCCCTCTCCAGGTTTCCCTCCTCAGATAGAAAAGGCTCCGTCTCCTGTGATTGAGTGGACCCCCTTTTCTTCTACTATAACAGAGAGGAATGGGACAGACAGAGATAGAGGTGGGCAGAGGTGTGACTGAGTGGACACACACAGGCTGCTGGGCTTTTGCCATTTCTTATTTTGATTCAGGGATTTCAAACCCCGAGGCTGGAGTAGAGTAGAAGGAGTTTTTCGTGCGTAAAGGAGAGTTTGTGCTTGAGATTCTCAGGAGGTCTCTTTTATTCTGAGCACTTTATTTGGAGGTAGTGTCCTGGGTGGAGTTTTCTTTGCCTCGTAAGGATCTTTCTGCACATTTTGTCTGTTCCATCATTTCTCCAGCTTGTGTTGGTTCTGTTTGTTTTCACAGATTAATTTTGTGTCTTTACATTTCAGCGGCTCAGTCCCCGTGGAGCTCGGATTACAATGCAAAGGATCCTGGAGGTGTGGGTCACCTTGGTGGCAGTGTCAGCCCTGGCGGAGGGGGTCTTAGGGGGGTACGGGCTCAGCATGTTCGCGGCTCAGTCCTCCCCTCCGGATCCGTGCTATGATGAGAACGCAAACCCGCGCAGATGCATCCCGGACTTCGTCAACTCCGCTTTCGGGAAGGACGTGCGCGTGTCCAGCACCTGTGGGACCCCCACCGCCAGGTACTGCGTGGTGACCGAGAAGGGAGAGGAGAGGACCCGGGACTGTCACACGTGCGACGCCGGGGACCCCAAGAAGTCTCATCCTCCTGCGTATTTAACGGACCTCAACAACCCGCACAACCTCACGTGCTGGCACTCTGAGAACTACCTGCAGCACCCACAGAACGTCACGCTCACCTTGTCGCTGGGGAAGAAGTTTGAGGTGACCTATGTGAGCCTGCAGTTCTGCTCACCCAGACCCGAGTCCATGGCGATCTACAAGTCCATGGACTACGGGAAGTCGTGGGTGCCGTTTCAGTATTACTCCACGCAGTGTAAGAAAATGTTCAACCGGCAGAACAAAGCTGTGATCACCAAACAGAACGAGCAGGAGGCGATCTGCACGGACTCCCACACCGACATGCACCCTCTGAGCGGGGGACTCATCGCCTTCAGCACCCTGGACGGGAGACCCTCCGCGCACGACTTCGACAACTCCCCGGTGCTGCAGGACTGGGTCACGGCCACAGACATCAAGGTGATCTTCAGCCGGCTGCACACCTTCGGGGACGAGAACGAAGACGACTCGGAGCTGGCGCGAGACTCCTACTTTTACGCCGTGTCGGACCTGCAGGTCGGCGGCCGCTGCAAGTGCAACGGGCACGCGTCAAAGTGCGTGAAGGACCGGGAGGGGAACCTGGTGTGTGAGTGCAAACACAACACGGCGGGGCCGGAGTGCGACAGGTGCAAACCTTTCCACTACGACCGACCCTGGCAGCGCGCCACGGCACGAGAGGCCAACGAGTGTGTCGGTAAGAGCCCTCCCTTCATGTCTCACTCTGTGGAAATATTTAAACTGTAAAATATTAAATGTTTCTTATTGTTTTTACTCAGCTCATGCTGAAGATGATGTTTAAAAAGGTGACATGGTGACATCTTTGTTGGGCCAAAAAGACGAAGATTACGCACCAGGCGGGTCATTCGTTAGTTTGGATTTTTATCATGTTTATTATTATTTTATAACTGGGAATGAAGTGCAAACACCTCTGAATATCATGGAGCAAAGAGAGACAGAGGCTTGAGTGTTTAAAGTTTGAACTCAGTGTTTTGAAGGCGCTCAGAAATCCAAAGAGGTGAAAAAAAAAATCAAGAACATTTGGAAAAAAGTAAAAAAGCTTTTCTTTAGTTTTCTATCTCTTCATAAAAATGCTACAAATGCTGTTTGATTTTATTCAATGTCCTGTTGCAAACACAGATTAATAAGAGGAAGATTTGATCCCAAAGCATGCTTTTTTTTGCACTGCTTGAGGGAGAATTTGAGGCCTCGGGCTGAACTTCCTAAAATATATATCCGTAGAAGATCAGGCAAAGTTAAATACAACCAAGGAAATGTTTATTTTAATTTAAATAAGGCCTTTAAACTTCACCAAACTGATCAGTTATTATTATAAGTCTGTTTTCTTCTGCGTGTTTTTTTATCCAGACTGATTTGAAACTATTATTCCATCGACACAGAAAAAACTCGACGAACATTTACGCAAAATTCACCAAATGTGAAATGTTTTAATGCAGTTTAGGCCTGAAAATATTACAAAAGTCTTTTTAAAATGTTGAATTTATTGACTCAGTTTTTAAAGAGCAATTCATATTTTATCTTTTGAATTTAATTCGCTTTTTAAAATAGAACTTTGATGCACGTGTGTCTGTTCAGGCCTGTTAGAGACATCGATCAAATTAAATGTAGAATTAAATTCCCTGCAGTATAAGATGAATTAATCTCGTGTGTGTTTTTCCTATATTGATATAAATGATGTATTTAGTTCGGTATCAAACCCCTCTGCTTTGTTCAGTCCTGGTTTTTAGAAGAAAGGAGAGTTCATGAAGTCATTCTCATCAAATTAACGCGCCTGTGTCCAAAACGCGTAATTGCGTTTCCACCTTTTTGTTTCCGTCCGCAGAAAGGGAAGGAAAGGTTGCAGCTGCAGAGATAGACTGCAGGGGCGTGTTGTGTTTCCAGAAGCAGGTGCTGGGACAGATCGCAGGGCCGATTAGGGCGGTTTTATTGACATTTTTGGCACGTAGAGTATAAACTGCCACTTTAGAGCCCGTGAGGTATTCAGGGAGGCGGACAAAGCGCGAGATCAGCTGAAGCCAGGTCTGAGGGTTTTATTCACTCTGAGCATGGGGGGCTTATTTTCACAGTTCAGGACCTCTGAGCTGCAGAGGAACTAACCCGGAAGACAACAAGTTCAGAGAGTGTCAGGGTGTTTTGATCCTCACAGAACAAGTGGACCAGTTTCCTCCTCTCTGCAGCTCCTCCTGTTATTTACACACACTGAAGGTTCTCACTGCTGGAGCTCATCTCAGATAAAAACTCATACCTGAAACTATCATGATGAGAGGGGCTCACACCTCAGAGAGAGAGAGAGAGAGAGAGAGAGAGAGAGAGAGAGAGAGAGAGAGAGAGAGAGAGAGAGGAGGGGCGGCTTTAACCGGAGCAGAGGGTCCATATGGTGGGGCAGTGGGGATGCAGAGAGGATGGTGCTAATGATCTGTCTGTGGAGAGAGAGAGAGAGAGAGAGAGAGAGAGAGAGAGAGAGAGGAAATAAGACAAAGCCAGTTTCCCATGACTCTGTGAGCAGGGTTGCCATCATCAGTTGTGTGAACAGGCGTTTGTGTTGGCAGCAGCAGGTTCCACATTCCTCTCAGAGGGAGATGTTTGACTTTAAAGTTCATCCACCAAACAGGGCCGGACAGGAGGGGTGGCCGAGGGGGCCCAGGACGCCATCAGAGCCAGGAAGTGATGGATAGTTGATGGATTGAGAGAGAGACGCCAAAGAGACGCCAAACAAGATGTTAATAGAAGCAGAACATTTGTAACATCTAATATTTGTATATATCTTAAATTTGTAAATTTGCATTCTATCTTTATCTATTTTTATTTTCACTTATTCTTGGTTGTACTTATATCTGGGTTGCTGCAACAACCGAATTTACCCCCCAGGGATCAATAAAGTAATATCTGAATTTATCTTAAAAAGATACAGACGGATGTAAAGTTACCTTAAAAAGACCCAAAGACTCAAAACAAGAGATTCAATGAGACACAAAACAAGATTCATGAAACACAAAATAAAAGCAAATATTAAAATAAATGACTTTGAAGAGATAAAAAAAATTTACTGTAAAAAATGTTTCCAGAGATCCACAGAGACTAAAAATAGAGGAACAACATGAGATGAAATAAAGACTGAAAATGACGACAAAGTGGAACAAGAAGAGGGTTTAACACATGATTAAATTGACCTTAGAGATAAAGAAAACCTCAGAGAGATGTAATATTTGATTTTAAAAACAGCAGAGTGACAAAACAAGAAAAAAGAGACCAAAAGAAATGCCAATTAAGATTTTACACACCTTCAATTACGATGCAAAGTGACAACAGAGTTTACAGAAAGAAATGATGAGAAGCAAACAATGTGAAATAATAACAGAGATTCAAAACAACAACAACTCTCAGAATGATCACTGAGACACTAAACAAGATGTGAAGTTACATTAAAGAGACTGAAAGCAGCATAAGAGACATGAAACAACAACAGAGATACAAGAAGATGCAAAGAGATCAACAAGGAATGAAAGCAAAATAAAACAAGAGAAGACAATGACCTTGGAGGGATGAAAAATGATGCTAAAAAATAAGAGATGAAAACAACCAAAAGACAAAAATATTAGATGTAAAAAACAGAATTTAGATGACTTGAGATATTAGAAGAACTCAATCAAAAACAAGATTAAACAACAACAAAAAGATAAAAAATATCACAGAGACAAAAAGTGAAGCTCAAACAGGTTCTGAACAACTCTAAAGAGACTCAGATCTCCTTCTAAGAGACTAAGAGATGTGAAGTTTGATGTTTAACACGTTCAAAACAGCTGCAGGTTAAATTAAAAGTGAAACAAAGTGATGCCAACAACCAGAGACACAAAATGAGATGTGCACCACAAGATATTAGACGACTCCAAAGATTCAAATGACCTCAGATAGAAAACTAAAGCAACAGAGAACGAGATGTGGAAAGACTTTAAAGAGATGCAAAACAACGACGGCACAAAGTGAGACATGAATGCAAGTTAATATTTGTCGTGTGATCATTCAGTGATGGTATGAATGACGCTGACACACACACACACACACACACACACATGGTGACACTCGAGGCGGTCCCGTCTCAGGCAGCTGCTTCATATTCTCTGGGTGTTCGGCGTAGCACTGACCCCTGACAGTCCGGCCCCCGCTCCTCTCCGGCCTGACTGATGGGCTGTGAAGGGAAGTGTGGGAAACTCCGGCTTGCCAAGTGGATTTTGAGGCGAGTTGAAAATGGTCGCCTCAGTTACTCATATGTGTCATTTTGCACTTTGCTGAATCCTGTAACGTGGAGGTTTGATCACTCTGGGCTTCTTCCACCTTTCATGTGTGTTTAGAGTGAAATCTCACCTCTGCTGCTGAACTCTGTCCATCTTTGATGACTGATCAGTGAGTCTGTTGACATCGATGAAACCTTTGGGGATCCGACGTGTTTGCCACCCACATGTTGGCTGAACCAGGATATGATTGTATCAGTTGGCGGCTGGCTCGGCTCCCAGTCTGTGCAGATCTCTCCTGCAGGACTAAAAATAGAGCCCAGAATATGAGAGCTTTTAAAGAAACAGCTGGTTTCAGATTAACAAAGGGGAGAAGTTTTCACAGCACACGTTAGAGGAGGTGTTTATGTGTCATCTTCAAGTGATATGATTGAGCTCAAGTGGTTACCATCAAACCAGAATAAAGACTCCAGAGATGCAGTTAAAGTCAGCTGTAGGGGGCGATGAAAGGGTCAAACAGTCCACTTTCAATCAAGGAAAAGGATTTACAGAGTCATGTCTGTTTTTAATGCAGTGACTTCCACTACAGAGTCATGTCTGTGTTTAATGCAGTGACTTCCACTACAGAGTCATGTCTGTTTATAATGCAGTGACTTCCACTACAGAGTCATGTCTGTTTTTAATGCAGTGACTTCCACTACAGAGTCTTGTCTGTTTTTAATGCAGTGACTTTCACTACAGAGTCATGTCTGTTTCTAATGCAGTGACTTCCACTACAGAGTCATGTCTGTGTTTAATGCAGTGACTTCCACTACAGAGTCATGTCTGTTTTTAATGCAGGGACTTCCACTACAGAGTCATGTCTGTTTCTAATGCAGTGACTTCCACTACAGAGTCATGTCTGTGTTTAATGCAGTGACTTCCACTACAGAGTCATGTCTGTGTTTAATGCAGTGACTTCCACTACAGAGTCATGTCTGTTTTTAGTGCAGTGACTTCCACTACAGAGTCATGTCTGTTTTTAGTGCAGTGACTTCCACTACAGAGTCATGTCTGTTTTTAATGCAGTGACTTCCACTACAGAGTCATGTCTGTTTTTAATGCAGTGACTTCCACTACAGAGTCATGTCTGTGTTTAATGCAGTGACTTCCACTACAGAGTCATGTCTGTTTATAATGCAGTGACTTCCACTACAGAGTCATGTCTGTTTCTAATGCAGTGACTTCCACTACAGAGTCATGTCTGTTTTTAATGCAGTGACTTCCACTACAGAGTCATGTCTGTTTCTAATGCAGTGACTTCCACTACAGAGTCATGTCTGTTTTTAGTGCAGTGACTTCCACTGCAGAGTCATGTCTGTGTTTAATGCAGTGACTTCCACTACAGAGTCATGTCTGTTTATAATGCAGTGACTTCCACTACAGAGTCATGTCTGTGTTTAATGCAGTGACTTCCACTACAGAGTCATGTCTGTTTATAATGCAGTGACTTCCACTACAGAGTCATGTCTGTTTTTAATGCAGTGACTTCCACTACAGAGTCTTGTCTGTTTTTAATGCAGTGACTTTCACTACAGAGTCATGTCTGTTTCTAATGCAGTGACTTCCACTACAGAGTCATGTCTGTGTTTAATGCAGTGACTTCCACTACAGAGTCATGTCTGTTTTTAATGCAGGGACTTCCACTACAGAGTCATGTCTGTTTCTAATGCAGTGACTTCCACTACAGAGTCATGTCTGTGTTTAATGCAGTGACTTCCACTACAGAGTCATGTCTGTGTTTAATGCAGTGACTTCCACTACAGAGTCATGTCTGTTTTTAGTGCAGTGACTTCCACTACAGAGTCATGTCTGTTTTTAGTGCAGTGACTTCCACTACAGAGTCATGTCTGTTTTTAATGCAGTGACTTCCACTACAGAGTCATGTCTGTTTTTAATGCAGTGACTTCCACTACAGAGTCATGTCTGTGTTTAATGCAGTGACTTCCACTACAGAGTCATGTCTGTTTATAATGCAGTGACTTCCACTACAGAGTCATGTCTGTTTCTAATGCAGTGACTTCCACTACAGAGTCATGTCTGTGTTTAATGCAGTGACTTCCACTACAGAGTCATGTCTGTTTCTAATGCAGTGACTTCCACTACAGAGTCATGTCTGTTTTAGTGCAGTGACTTCCACTGCAGAGTCATGTCTGTGTTTAATGCAGTGACTTCCACTACAGAGTCATGTCTGTGTTTAATGCAGTGACTTCCACTACAGAGTCATGTCTGTGTTTAATGCAGTGACTTCCACTACAGAGTCATGTCTGTTTATAATGCAGTGACTTCCACTACAGAGTCATGTCTGTTTTTAATGCAGTGACTTCCACTACAGAGTCATGTCTGTTTTTAATGCAGTGACTTCCACTACAGAGTCATGTCTGTTTTTAATGCAGTGACTTCCACTACAGAGTCATGTCTGTGTTTAATGCAGTGACTTCCACTACAGAGTCATGTCTGTTTATAATGCAGTGACTTCCACTACAGAGTCATGTCTGTTTCTAATGCAGTGACTTCCACTACAGAGTCATGTCTGTGTTTAATGCAGTGACTTCCACTACAGAGTCATGTCTGTTTCTAATGCAGTGACTTCCACTACAGAGTCATGTCTGTTTTTAGTGCAGTGACTTCCACTGCAGAGTCATGTCTGTGTTTAATGCAGTGACTTCCACTACAGAGTCATGTCTGTGTTTAATGCAGTGACTTCCACTACAGAGTCATGTCTGTGTTTAATGCAGTGACTTCCACTACAGAGTCATGTCTGTTTTTAATGCAGTGACTTCCACTACAGAGTCATGTCTGTGTTTAATGCAGTGACTTCCACTACAGAGTCATGTCTGTTATTAATGCAGTGACTTCCACTACAGAGTCATGTCTGTTATTAATGCAGTGACTTCCACTACAGAGTCATGTCTGTTATTAATGCAGTGACTTCCACTACAGAGTCATGTCTGTTTTTAATGCAGTGACTTCCACTACAGAGTCATGTCTGTTTTTAATGCAGTGACTTCCACTACAGAGTCATGTCTGTTTATAATGCAGTGACTTCCACTACAGAGTCATGTCTGTTTTTAGTGCAGTGACTTCCACTACAGAGTCATGTCTGTTTTTAGTGCACCCTGCTCAGTCTTAGAGAGCTTTCCTTTCTGTGTTCAGTTGAGCGGTGATGATCTGGATCACAGGATACTCTGCAGGATGTTGTCTCTTAGCGTCGTAGTTCTGGACCCGTTGTTGTCCATGTGGCTGATTGAGACCACTGACGCTCTTTCTGCGGGACGCCAGATTGGACCAGTCAGGTCCTGCTCACCATCTGGGTCTGATTTCGGCTCCGCGGCAGCAACCCATGTGGCGGCGGAGAAGAATTTCTCTAAAGAGTGATGTCATAGATACTCTGACTTGTCCTCCGGTATGTGGGCTCCTCCATTCTTTCTCTCTCTCTCTCTCTCTCTCTCTCTCTCTCTCTCCCTCTCATTGTCTGGATGATCACTTTCTGCCAGCGTCAGGCGACAGCCAGCCTTCCCCGTTTGATTTGTAAGCTGAGACATACTTGAGGTTTTTAATTTTCCTTCCAGTTTACTCAACAATAACCCGAGGGGAGAATGTTTCTGAGCTTGTTTTTGTTTGGTTGACTCCTGTGTGAGGGGTCTCGTATCTGAATGTCCTTTACAGACAGTCGACCACAGTGACTCCAACAGGCTGACTCTGCAACATAACGCAATGGTGAACCAGGTAGAGCTTCAACTCCTATGAGGAAGATGAGATTGATTTAAGAATCCCTTTTATTTCACCATTAGTACAAACGGCCTGTTTTCATCGCTAATGGCTGGACGTTAGTGTTCATGTCGTTAACGAAAATTAGGACGATAAATGTTCGTCAACGACTTGTTTTTCACGACGAAAACGAGACTAAGATGAGTTAAAGTGCATCACTGATATTAAAAACTCTGACGAATGTATGTTTAGATTTTGTTGATGAGACGAAAACTTTAGTGTTGGACCGTGGGACTTTAAGAATCCATGTTCCCCCCTGTGCTGTGTGTCTTTAAAGATGGCGTGATGACTTCCTGTGACAGGCTGAGTTCTTATCTGAGGGGCTCAGTGTTCGCTTGGTCTCTACCTGCAGCAGGTGTGCTTTATGAACCAGCTCTCCTCACCTCCATGCATCTGTCTCATCTTCAGTGAGGATTTTTTCCCCCCCGGTGTGCGTTAGTGACAAAGACACAACCCGGGGGACGTCTGTTTAATATTTGATGTTTGACGTTGTTGCCGTGGTTACCGTAAAAAGCTCGGCGTCTACAGCTTGATTTAATCCAGTTTGGTGAAACATCAGACACATTCAGTAAGTTTGGATCAACTCCTCGTCATCAAAGATGCAGATGCATTTCAGAGTGCCGTGAACTGACTGTCTGTCCAGTGCGCCTGTCACTGCAGGTGCATTCAGGGACCGTCGTAAAAGTGCAACACAGCCCTAATATTGTGTTCATGGCATTTTTATTTGAATCAAGAGAATCAAAATATCTTCATAGAGGTCACATCAAGAATTTTACCTTTTTACTTTTTAGCAGGTAGAGGCTAAATCATTAAACTTAAGATATTACACAAAAGTGTTAAAGGAGTGAAAGAGACGATTTGAACACTTGGTATAACCCTGATACTGATATCTGATCCACTACATGAATTATTTTAAAGAGAGAAAATGATTTGGCAAAAATCAAAGACTAAAACTATAAAGAGCTGAAAAGACTAAAATGTGACTAAAACTAACATTTAATCTAAAGACTAAGACTCAATCTAAAATAGACGCCAAAATTGAGACTACTTTTTAAAAGGTCCAGTACTCTAATCAGTCCACTGATGATGAAGCACTTCACAGCAGTGGGAAAAACCCTTCTTTGGAAACCATCGGCATTGACTGACTGGGTCAAGAAACTGGGACAGCATTGCTTGAAGCCTCTGCCTCCCATACTAGTTTTGTAGACTCTGTGGTACCCATGCAGGCCTGTGTTCTGAACGTTCTGAAGCTGTAACTGTGAACTCTTTCAGACATGATGGTGTCTTTGTTTGTGAAGCTCTCGTCGTTAAATCTGTTCTTAACGGGACTGAGACTCACATTCTTGTGATTCTAAAACCAACTGTTGTTTTGGGCCCGGTTCTAAAACCTCCTTTCAGTCTGTCACGATTACAAATGCAGAACAATACTTCTGAAATTGGCCTTTACAGAAAGTGGCCTCCGGTCTTTCTTGCAACATAAGCCTATGTGACTTTGCTAAGAGGTCTCTCTGTATACAAGCAAACCATAAAACAAAGGGATGCATTTGGGGGATCTCCAAAAAAATCCACGCTCAGCTACAATCCAGTGTCCTCTGGGTACGGGCTGCATGTTTGGAGGATTTTGTTTTGTTGAGCTCATAATTCAAGACAGACATGTCGGTTTGAGCCAGAGAGGTTTCACTCAGGCTTTTAAGGGCAGACTGTCAAATCCTGCTCTCTGGTGTAGAGGACGGTGGTTTGGAGAGGTGAGGGGATGTTTTAGGAGGAGGATGTTTGCTGTGATTTAATGTTCAGATCAGTCATGCATGAGCTGCAGGATATCATGGTGTGAACGTGGAGCTGCGTGGAACACATGCTGAGAGCAGTATTATGTTCAGCATCAGTCTGGATGGTGATAACTCAGTCAGCTGGCTCGATGGGGTGCGAGGTGAAGAGTAGAGCTGAAGCAGACGTTATTACAAAAGAAAGGACTGCTCTTTACTCAGATATGAAGAGACACAAACAGAAACGTCTCTTTAAAGGCAGCGTAAGCGTCCATGATGCATGTTTCTCAGAATGCAAACAAAAGACTTGTGAAGTCCAAGGATGATCCAAAGTGATTAATGTCCTCGTCGATGAAGCACAAGTTTAAATTCTGACTCCTGATTAATCTAAAGGAAAGGAAACACTCAGAAAACCATCTCTGAGCACAATTCAATCAACACGGCTGAACACAGGATCACAGAGTCTGGAGGTAAACTATCTTAAATTGGTTTGCCCGGTGAGGCTCGAGATAGCAGAGCTAGCACCACCAGCCTTCAGTCCTCTTTGCAGGTTTACGTCCACATGCCTGCACTAGTCCGTGTTGCCAGGTCTTGCGAGAGAAACAAGCAGCCAGGTCAATGGAAACAAGCCAAAAGAAGTGACTTGTCCATAACATCCTCCGCCTGTTAGCCTCATTGATGAGAGTGTGTTTCTCACAGTCAAATTAAACCAAGTCCCTCCAATGTAGGTTTCTATTCCAGTCAATGTTTTAACTTCCACTGGATCCACTCCGTTGCGTTCCGGCTGCGTCTCTGATCCGGCAGGTCGGAGTCCTCCGGATCAGAGCCACAAGACTTCTCTTTGTGCCGGATGCCGGAGCACGACGCATCAATCTCAACAGAGAAGATGGAGCGGGACAGGAAGTCAGGTTTCACCAAAACCAAAGTAAAACATCCGGTTAATTTTCAGAATAAAACACTCTGTGTTATCACCAGATCGTATTTCACTTAACTACAACAACAAACCAAAGTCATGATGAGCGGAGCCAGGCCTGGAGTCAACAGGTCAGAGGTTTTCAGAGGACCAGAAAGACAACATGGATGAGGAGAGGAGGAGGAGGAGGAGAATCCTTGATTCAGGGATTACAGAAGGGGTCTGGTGGAAGTCCGCATTAGTGCTTCCATGTTTGATGAGATCTGCATTCAAAATGTACCACGTGCTTTGACTTGTAGCAGCTGCAGGTCAAATCTATCCGTCTAAGTTTAACCAAATAGCCAAGGTGACCACAGACACAAACACAAACAGAACGTATCTGTCTTATTGATTTGAACTTTGACCTTTAAATGTGATGCTTTTATTGTGGACGTGTATCAGAGTCTCTGCGCTCCCTGAAACACAGCAGACAGTGCTGAGTCTTGCAGCGGGTTGATCCTGAGGGGCCGGGACGGATCAGATTGTTTGTTTTCCTGCCTGTTTATTTGAGTTTGTTCATGGGGCGCCGTATTGTTCGCTGAGCCAGGATGAAATGGACGCACATGTTTGTGTGTCTGTGTGGATGCCGGACTCTTTGTGTCCACCGTCTGTCTACACGGAGCCGACTGCAGGGGCTCTCAGGGTGGCATCAGGACCACCTAGTGCGTGCGCATCGAGCCCCCTTTGAGGCGCTGAAGCGGGGCAGGCTGGGAATGATTAATGGGCCAGCGGAGTGACACGCTCCGCAGCCCGGCTTCAGACCCCCGGCCAGCTCCCCCTGCTGCTCCGCCACCAGCTCAGTGACAGAGCTGTGTGTACGCCCACACACCACACACTTCCTCAGTGTCACTTTCCTGAACTCACCCCCTGAACCACTCCCCCTCCTCCCCTCCTCCTCCACCTCCTCCCCTTAAAAAAGCATTTAGGATCTCAGCAGTGGAGGCATAAGCTCCTTTGGCTGGGAGCATCCTCCCTGCTGCGCCGTCGACACAGAGCTCCTTTTACTGAGCGACGAACACAACGACCGAAACCCGGATCAATTACAGCTGAACGAGGTCTGATCGAGACGTCACTGAGCGTCAGTCTGCGGGGAGTTTCCCAAACCTCTTATCTTTACAACAGTTTAAACAAAGTGGAGACAAAATAATCTCTCCTCCAGAAGGAAGCAGAGCTGTTATTTCTGTTTCATATTTATTTTCATATTTTATCTTCAAAGAGTCTCCTCTGCTCTGTAATGGATTTTAACATCGTCCACACACCCTGTATGACCGCCCATTTCCCTCCTGTCAAACAAACTGTGACTTAGCCCTGAAACACAACAAACAAATGTTAAGTCATTATTATAAGACAAAAGTTTAGATAATAAAAGTCCAAATTTAGAAAAAGTAGAAAAAGAGAAATTCATAACTGTCATGACTGAAAAACTGTGAAATGAAAAGTTGAGGTAACGAGACTTTAAGTTCAAATATGACATAAGAAGTCGAAATTAAGAGCTAAACAGTTGAAAAATGACAAAAAAAAATCAATATACAAGAAAAAAATCTCTAAATTATGGGATGAAAAGTTTTAATTTTGAGACAAAAAGTCAAAATATCAGGTGAAAAGTTTAAAATAAGAGACATTATGTTGAAATTATGGGACAAAGAGTTTAAATAACAAGATGAAAAGTCAAATTATGAGCTTCATAGATAACATAGTGGTTCAAAATTCAACATTATGAGATAAAAATTTGACTTTTTAAAATTGAAAAATCCAAAACACATATAAAAAGTCCAAATTAAGAGATAAGAAGTTAAAATAAGGAGACAAAAAGTTAGAACATGAGATGAAAGTCAAAACTTCATGATAAAAGTTTGAAATTGCGAGACAAAAAGTCAAAATTATGGGATAAAGAGTTAAAATGTTAGGTGAAAAGTCAAAAACATTATGAGTCATTAAGTAGAAATTATGGGACAACAAATTTAAATAATATAAAGGTCAAAATTATGAGATAAAAAGTCAAAATATGAGCCGTAAAGTTGAAATTCTGCAATCAAAAAATCCAAACACGGATGATAAGTAGTAATCATGAGATAAGAAGTTAAAATATTAAATAAAAAGTCTAGATATTGTTGATATTACAATTTTAAAACAGTCCAAACATGGATGAAAATTCAAAAATATTAGATACAATAATTAAACTAAATTTACCAGAGAACAAAGAGAGGAGAAAAAAGTGAAGTTATGGGATATAAAAACATTCTGAGACACACAACTGGAAATGAGAGATAGTAATCTATGAATATGAAATGTAAATTATTACAGAGAGGAAACAAAGGTAACTCTGGGTCAGACTAGGAGCAAAACCACCTCTTAGTCTTCCATTAATCTGACTGGACATGTAGACACAGCAGCCCGTCTGTTCCCACCCTCCTCTCATCCCTCCTCTCATCCATCCTTCACACGCTCACAGCAAACAGGAGAAAGTCACTTCCTTCCTCTCCGCCTCTGAGATGAGCATCAGGCTGCTTCCTCTGCTCTCCGCTCAGAGCGTAAACGAGGGAAACATTGAACGTCTCAGCGTGTGTGTCCATGTGTGTGTGTGTGTGTGTGTGTGTGTGTGTGTGAATATGAGCCATGTGGTTTATTTACTCAGATAGTGAGGCTCTCTTTCTCATGATGCAGGGTCAGAGATAAGAGCGGTATCTGGTTCCCACTCGGGCAGGAAAAAGGATGACCTCAGAGCGGTCACAGACTACACCGTCATGTGGTCTGTTACTGCAGGTTTTACAGACCCGGGTGACAGCAGCAGATCTAAACACACCCTGATGATCCACCTGTAGCACTGAGCAGCTGAATGGAAGAGGAACAGAGGAGTGCGCAAAGCATCCTGGGTGATTTACCTCACCTGTTGTGGCGGGTCGTACCTGAGTCTGCTGCTGTTTCTCACTCAGCTGTGCTTCACTTGATGAAGTGGTGCAGACAGCTGAGTGACAGGTCTCTGACGCCGGGTGTTTTAGAACATTTATTTCACTCACTGTGGTTTAAAGTTCCCCGTGCTCCCGCTGAGGTCACCAGCTGTCGGTCGGTGTCCTTCAGGAAGAGCCAAGCCTTTTCCTCCTCAGCTCAGCACCCCGGCCTGAGAGCCACCTAGCAACCAGAACAAACTTCAGGATCAGAACGAACACAGGAGCGAGAGAGAACCTTTCTGACGACCCCCTCAGTGTTGCTAAGAAAACAATCATTAAGCAATAATTCCCTCACTGTTTCCTTCCTCTGCTGAGGAAATGTACCCGCTGTATGAAGGCGTGTCCTACTTCCTGAAGCCAGCTGATGTCACAGAACGATCTGAACTCTCGCTTTAACGCCGTTCAGTGAGACGATGCTGAGCAGAGACACAGAGACGGTTTGGCCTTTTAAATATTCAGCTTTAGGAGTCACAATTACACTCCAGATACAGAAATACAATTTATTACAAAGACAATGATTTAATATTACACAAGTTCCAAACAACAACAAAGAAGCAAATCAAAGACAGTCAGCAGAAAATATCAGAGCAGCTGTGTCAGTGGCTTTAAGTTTTAAACCTTTGTGGTGAACGAGTTCGTTTTCAGTCGGTCTTCAGTTTCAGAGTTTTACCTCACAGACGGAAACTTAACTTAGAACCAAAGATCGGAAAAAAGACAGGAGGGGTCCGATATATTTCAGATGTGAAATATATCAGATACGATACAATACAATACAATAGGATACAATACCATGCAATATGCTATATGTAATGATATGCTATGATACGTAACAATAGGATATGTTACGATAAGATACGCTATAATACGTAACAATAGGAATATGTTACGATATGTAACAATAGAATACGATAAGATAAGATACGCTATAATACGTAACAATAGGATATGTTACGATACAATAGGATATTTTACGATATGATACAATAGGATACGATACGCTATGATACGTAACAATAGAATATGTTACGATACTATACGTTACGATACGTAACAATAGGATATTTTACGATACGATACAATAAGATACGACAAGATATGATCCGATACTATACGCTATGATACGTAACAATAGGAATAGGTTACGATATGTAACAATAGAATACAATAAGATAAGATACGCTATAATACGTGACAATAGGATATGTTACGATACTATACGTTATGATATATAACAATAGGATATGTCACGATAAGATACGCTATAAAAGGTAACAATAGGATATGTTACGATACTATATGCTATAATACATAACAATAGGATATGTTACGATACTATATGCTATAATACATAACAATAGGATATGTTACGATACTATATGCTATGATACGTAACAATAGGATATGTTACGATAAGATACGCTATAATACGTAACAATAGGATGTTTTACGATACTATATGCTATGATACGTAACAATAGGATATGTTACGATAAGATACGCTATAATACGTAACAATAGGAATATGTTACGATACTATACATTATGAGACGTAACAATAGGAATATGTTACGATAAGATACGCTATAATACGTAACAATAGGATATGTTACGATAAGATACGCTATAATACGTAACAATAGGATATGTTACGATAAGATACGCTATAATACGTAACAATAGGAATATGTTACGATAAGATACGCTATAATACGTAACAATAGGATATGTTACGATAAGATACGCTATAATACGTAACAATAGGATATGTTACGATAAGATACGCTATAATACGTAACAATAGGATATGTTACGATAAGATACGCTATAATACGTAACAATAGGAATATGTTACGATACTATACATTATGAGACGTAACAATAGGATATGTTACAATACTATACGTTATGATACGTAACAATAGGAATATGTTACGATACGATACAATAGGATATTTTACGAAACGATACAATAGGATACGATACGCTATGATACTTAACAATAAAATATGTTACGATACTATACGTTACGATATGTAACAATAGGATATGTTACGATGAGATATGCTACAATATGTAACAATAGGATATTTTACGATACGATACAATAAGATACGACAAGATATGATCCGATACTATACGCTATGATACGTAACAATAGGAATAGGTTACGATATGTAACAATAGAATACAATAAGATAAGATACGCTATAATACGTGACAATAGGATATGTTACGATACTATACGTTATGATATGTAACAATAGGATATGTTACGATAAGATACGCTATGATACGTAACAATAGGAATATATTACGATATTCAACAATAGGATACGATAAGATAAGATACGCTATAATACGTAACAATAGGATATGTTACGATACTATACGTTATGATACATAACAATAGGATATGTTACGATACTATATGCTATGATACGTAACAATAGGATATGTTACGATACTATATGCTATAATACGTAACAATAGGATATGTTACGATACTATATGCTATGATACGTAACAATGGGATATGTTACGATACTATATGCTATGATACGTAACAATAGGATATGTTACGATGCTATATGCTATGATACGTAACAATAGGATATGTTACGATACTATATGCTATGATACGTAACAATAGGATATGTTACGATACTATATGCTATGATACGTAACAATAGGATATGTTACGATACTATATGCTATAATACGTAACAATAGGATATGTTACGATACTATATGCTATGATACGTAACAATAGGATATGTTACGATACTATATGCTATGATACGTAACAATAGGATATGTTACGATACTATATGCTATGATACGTAACAATAGGATATGTTACGATACTATATGCTATGATACGTAACAATAGGATATGTTACGATACTATATGCTATGATACGTAACAATAGGATATGTTACGATGCTATATGCTATGATACGTAACAATAGGAATATGTTACGATATGATACAATAGGATATTTTACGATACGATACAATAGGATACGATACGCTATGAAACGTAACAATAGAATATGTTACAATACAATACAATAGGATACAATAAGATACGATATGAAACGCAACAATAGGAATATGTTACGATATGATACACTAGGATACGATAAGATACTTAAAGGACATCTTTCTTGGGTTAAAGTGCTGCAAACATTCAGCTGGCTCTACTGTAGTATTGAGCCAAAAAGGTTTCAAAATGTACAAAATTCAAGTGACAAATTTCACATGCTTTGAATAACTCTTTCTGTTTAGATACACACTGAGGTTATTTCAGTTTTGTGGAGTATTGCCTGTGCAGTTAAAACATCTCATGACAAACTCAAGAAAACACATTGCAGTAATTCTGTACCGTTTGTAGAGATATATACATTTATTTAAGGACCCTTATGAGAGTGATGATTGTCACCTCAGCTCTGTGATTTACAGCCGTGTGTCTTCCTTCCCTCCTCTCTGGGAAACACAGCAGAGTGTTAAAATAACCTCCCTGCTCTGATTTGGACCTCAGCCTAACGCCGGCCAGCCGAGTCCCACAGCAACCTGGCCGTGTTTAGACATCTCATACAGGTTTAGTCTGGAGAACAAACCCTCTGACCATAAGCTCAATTACGCTGCCTTCAGGTTTACTGTAAATACAAGCTCCCGACTCTGACGAAACTATTCAGGTCAGCCTCAAGGTGGTGATTACAGATCGCACCATCTTCAGATGTCAACACTGAAACCAAAACCCCTTTTATCCAAATTACTCATATGACAAAGGGAGTTAGGACTTCACAATATCTGAGACGGGTTTCTTCAAAGGGTCGGATTGGTACAGAAACATGTTGGTGCCACTAGAGACCGCACGACTCACAACTTTTATACCTTACCTGTCATCTGTCGGACCGCTTTTTCCACCAATTTACACTGTGAGTAAACTCATGAAGGTGACAGAAACTTTTAGGAACTTGGGAGTGATACCCTCAGGAGAATATTGCCCCAGTGATGGAGAATGAATACATTTACACCTAAATATAGCATGTTCTTGGTGGGGGTTAAGGGCGACCGCCAGTGACACTGAAGAAAAAAACCTAGCAGCTCAAAGTTGAGTCGTTAGTCTGACACTGTGTCGACTCTGTGTTAACTATTAACTTCATGCACTTCATTAAATAAACTTTCTGGATGTGGTACAACTGAACACTGAATAACCATGATGCATTCACTGCACTGTGGGAAAATATCACTCCACCTGTAATTCTTAGTAATCTTAAAGGGAAGTGCACAACTCAGAATAATACTTTATAAACGGATACACAGCTTACAGTTTGATATATCTATGTTGTAAATTTAAATCAAGTTATGCAAATGATCTGAGAAAAATAAGAATCTATAAACTAAAACAAATGAAATCTCATCTTATGCCAAAGACTTCCTGTTAGCAGCGTCAGAATAATGGATTCGAGAAGCGTATCAGAGAAGTAAATCCAGATACAAGCTAACAAACTGTCTTCAACTTTCACTCAGGGCCAAAGATTTGAACGAAATAATGATTTGATATTTATCGTGATAACATCTTTTGCATTATTGCCCAGCTCTAGATGAAGAGTGAAAGTGTGATATTTATCTTGCTACAGATTTTGGGTACAAGTTGCTAGCTATAAGTTTTGGATAGTTCTGGTCCTTTCTCTTGGCTTATATGGCTGGTCCTTAAAGTGAAATTTTAAAGAAGGGCCAGTTGATTTATATGACTGAAAAAAGAAAAGGGATTTTAGAATTGAGACATTTGGATGAATATTTTCACAAAGCTAAATTCTCACTAGATGTGTTAACGGCATGCTTTTATCAGTCACTCCATCTCATCATTGATTTGAAGGTTTTTTGTTACGTTTTACTACAAAAGAAAGAAAAGGTCATGTTTTTAAGATGCATTGAAAAGTGTGAAGATAAAAAGAGAATTACAAAAAAAAAGAAGTGCTGGATAGCAGCTGTTACTTACAGCTAAATAGATTGTATAAATAATCTTCTTATGGTGTTGACGAAACAAAACTTTGCAATATCTTAATAAAAGAGCACAACCAGAAGAAATAGTCAGCAGTGGTGGAGACCTGAAATCTGATTGGCCCATCTATAGCCACCCTGAAATCCTGAAGCATGATTGGCTGTTTGATGGCACTAACATTTCAGCAAGTTGCTAGATGTTTCTTTGCATTTCAATGAGGAACATTTTTGTTTGTTGGTGTTTTAAACGTTGACTTTTGACAAACATCTTCTTTCTGAGTACTTGAACATTAAAGGTTGTTGCTGCGCTGTTGAGAAGTTAAAGGAGATGGGATTGACAGAGATAACCCTCCTTGGTTTGGGGTTAGCCTCTAATGTTGATGATGCTTGGCCACCCCTACGGAAGTCAGGGCCCCCAGTTTGCCCACCCCAGTTCCAAAAGTCTGGCTCCGCCCCTGAGTCTGAGACATTCGCCAACAGTTTAAATATTTAACTTCAAGTGTTACCTCATCTGTTCCAAAAAGCTTAAAGTAAGAATTTGATGAAACAGTTAGAGAAAGGTCTTGGAGTTGTGTTTAAATGCTGTGTTTGAATATTGCAGTGAATATTGGTGCAAATAGAAAGAAGGCTGGCGAGCTGGTCACATTGTTGTCTGAAAGTATTGCATATCAAAAAGTTTAGAGTAGGGAAGAAGTGAAGCAAGTGCTGAACTGATGAAATAGGGAAGTACAAAGGGGGAAAGACGGATTAAACCCCGTCTGTATCTCTGCAGTGCACCTAACCACACACAGCAGAGACTTCCTTTAGAAGCAAAACAAAGGGAACAGATTTTGCTTATCGAGCTTAATGACTCTGGACCTTTTCATCACCTCTCCCATAAACTGGGGGAAATAAACTTGAGGAAGGAAAGGAGCCAGTCGGCCCGTTTCCACACCTTCACTGTGAGAGCACTCGGGTCCGTCAGAGAAAATACACACGGCATCGAACACAAACACACGGACACGTCAGAATTAATAAGATGTTATGAGATTATTAATACTCCAGGGAATGTTCTAACAACAGTCACAGCAGGCCAGTGTGATTGTTGATGCAGTTGTTTATGCACACACACACACACACACACCACACACACACACAACACAGAGATTTAAGAGGAAGTATTCCCCAAGCAACGCCCCAAGCTGCTGCCAACCAGCTCCACCAATCCTTTCTGCTTTAATCGGTCATTTTAAGTGCAGTCTCGTTTCCTCCAAAGCTGGTGTTAGATAAGGAACCGGGTCACAGATTTGGCTGATTGTCACATTAAAGGCACAGTAAGGAGTTTTAGACTGTCGCTGAAATGGTCTCACTCTTACACTGACCAACAGGGTACAAAGAGTTGATCCCAGATCAGATTGGTTATTTATCTATGATAAAGTTCTTGAGTTATTGTGCTGAAGTTGGATTTTCCGTGAAAAAGCTGAGTATTTTTTTGTCCCGAGCCCTGAAGAAGAGAACTTAGATAAAACAAAGGTCATACGTAAAGAAAGATCCTAGGTCAAATGAAGATCTTAGGAAAAACAAAGATCCTAGGTCAAACGAAGATCCTAGGAAAAACAAAGATCCTAAGTCAAACGAAGATCCTAGGAAAAACAAAGATCCTAGGTCAAACGAAGATCCTAGGAAAAACAAAGATCCTAGGAAAAACAAAGGTCCTAGGAAAAACAAAGATCCTAGGTCAAACGAAGATCCTAGGAAAAACAAAGATCCTAGGAAAAATAAAGATCCTAGGTCAAACGAAGATCCTAGGAAAAACAAAGATCCTAGGTCAAACGAAGATCCTAGGAAAAACAAAGATCCTAGGAAAAACAAAGGTCCTATAGGGAAGACAAACATCCTTTGTACAATAGAATTCCTTGGTAAAACAAAGATCCAAGGAAAAACAAAATTCCTAGGTAAAATGAAGACCATAGGTCAAACAAAGACCCTACGTGAAACAAATACCCTATAGAAAAAACAAAGACCATAGGTCAAACAAAGACCCTATGAAAATCAAAGATCCTAGGTCAAACACAGATCCTAGGTAAAAGGATGACCCTAGGTACGATTGTTGCATTAACACAGCCTTTCAGTGAACTGATCCAGCAGCACCACCTCCCCTGGACTCCTCCCAACCCTGCAACAGGAGGATAAATGGGCTGAGATATGCTGGCCATTATGCGTTATTATTCATAAGAGAGGATGTGTTATCATTGGCACCAACGAGCAGCAGCTGCTTCAAGCTTTGAATAAAGAGCTGTGGTTATGACTGATTGTGCAATTACAGAATGTAAGCTCTTTTTTCTTTCTTTAAAGGGGGTCAGGGTTCAGATCAGAGGGGTCAGGGTCAGGGTTCAGATCAGAGGGGTCAGGGTTCAGATCAGAGGGCTCAGGTACGTGTTCAACTGGTAACCCTGCAAAGATTTGCTGCTTCTTAAGAACTGAAGTCATATTGAACATGCAAGGAGCAGTTGCACATCATGTCCACGTTGCTTGTTTTCATGCACCAGGAACCGTACGGTGCCGAAGCCCACCTCCTGTTTACCTCTTGTTTTGTTATGGCAGCATGAAGCCCCTCCCCTCTCACCCTGCATGTTCTGGAAGGTCGACGTGGATCAACACGGGGTTCATAAAACCTGTGAGAGAGAACTACTGTTCAGCAGAGTCCCCACTAACAGCTCATCACCAGAAACCACACACATTATTACAAGCTAATCTGAAACGACTTGGCTAACGTCGCTCTGCGAGGGATGATGTCATATTTCATTACCTAACGACACACAGCGTGCAGCGCCGAGAGGCAGCCTGCAGCAGAAACCCCGTCCAGGCTTCCTTGGGTGGCTGTTTATGTTGGGGCAGTGAAATCCCCCGTTCACCAGGCAACAGAACGGTTTACGAGCAGTTACTCACACAAAGCGCGGGGCGGGCTGATTGCTCAGCTAATTGATCTCCACCAGAGATCACAGAACCGCGCTCATAAAAGGAGAGGGAACGCCTCCCATGACATCAGCGCACGCTGCGCGGCGAGACAAGGCGGGAGAGTCGGGGGGGAGAGACTCATTCCCACACTCTGCAGAGCGAGTGTCATGTAGAGAACACACATTCACACAACAACACAAACATACACACAACTTCTAATCAACAGAAGAAGAAGAAGAAGAATCTGTGACTGGTTAAGGAAGCGTGATGAGGAGGAGGATGAAGGAGGCTGAAGAGGTCTTTGTGTAACGCTCCATCAGTTTCATTTATACCAATTCATTATTCTATTTTACAGAGGAAGATTACAGCCACTGAAACACAAATTTTCACTGTAAAAAACAGAATTCTGACTTATTCTCAGGATTATGAAATTAAGGAAGAATTCTGACTTTTTAGTTAAAATTGAAAAGAAAGAAAGAAAATATTTGTTGGCCCAGCTTCCAAATGTTTTTTACAGTGGCCCTAATACTCTGTGGTTTGTTCATTATTTAATGTATTTTTCAGGGTGTTTGTGGTTAACAGAGGCTTCGTGTTAACCTGTATTTAAAGTAGCAAAGTCATAGGGTTACTTACTGTAATAATAAATAATAATTCACATGTTAAAGCTGCTGTTGGTAGGAATGATGTAAAATATGTTTCCTTTTTTCTGCTGGGTTTGGAGAAAAGGTCATAATGCCCATCAGTACTCATCGGTAAGTGAAGTAATTTGAGACTATTGCGAATGCCTTTGTATAAAGCAATGTTATTATTCCCATCGTTCCCATCATGATGGACCAATCACAGCTAATCTCCTATCCTCTGTGCCTATTGGTTGTGATTCCGGCACTATCATGAGTGCGTACAGAGAGGGGAAGGGAGGCGGGGGCTAAGAGGAAATCTGGTTGGGAAGGGTAGTTTGGACATTCAAAGTCCCTCTCTTTGAACAGATGTTCACTTTGTGACTACCAACAGCAGCTTTAAGGTGTCTAGATTAATCGCAGGCACTAATGCGTCAATGTTGACATCTCAAATTAAAACTAAAATTCATGATAAGTCTATAGACTCTATAAATAATGGACGTAGTATCGGTGATGTCACCCGTCTGTTTCTGAAGCTCAGTTTTGAAGCCGATGGTCAGAGGGTGCCATACTCGAAATGCTGAACTCAACCTAACCTCGTCCGAGCTAGTGTGAGGTAAAGAGGCGGGCCTTTAGCCTCCTCGCTAACAGCTACAGGGTGCCCACCTGTCAATCAAATCAGCCACGCCCTTATTTGGTCAAAACTCATAAGTTTAATATCTTCAAACACATCAAGTTATATATAAATTCACCTCCAGACAGTGTGTGCTGACACTGCTGTAAAGTCTCTTCTTTGAATGAGTGTGTATGTGGTTTCTCAGCCTCTAGTGGACGCTGGATGAACTGCAGTTTTTGACACTTCTGCATGGTCTTCATATTTTGAGACAGGAGGTTGCTGCTTGGATGAGAACTAAGTATTGACAGAAACCATGTTTGATAAGTCTACATGTTTGTCCCATCTGTTCATATGGTAGAGGTAGGCTCTATAACCTATACTGCAGGTAGTCAGCAGGGGGAGCTCTAACTATTTGGCTTCACTTTTAGGGGAGCTGTCTTCTCATCCGTCTCTGATTAAAAGAGTTGTTTGCTTCAGTGAAAAAAGCTGCAAAGGTTTGGTATCGTCTGCCTTTCTTTAATTCAAACCAAAAATCAGATGATTTTAATAATTACCTTCAGCCAGAGAAACCATTGTTTGATGTTGTGTGATGTTTGATGGTCTCTCGTTCCTGTCCCAGAGCGAAGTCTGAAATACATTTAAGAAAAGACGTGATAGAAACTTCCACAAAAACAAACCTGTGGCGTGAGCCGGCCTCGGCACAAAGACAGGTGCAGCGAATTCAGTTTCTTCAAACATCCTCTGACCCCTGACATGTGTCTCATTAAAACCACGTCACTGACGCTCCCGCTGCATGCTCCCGCTCGCTTTGTTTGTGTAAACCATCCGTCTCTTCTTTCAGATCGGAGAGTCTCTAAATCAGTCTCATACTGGCTCACATGTTGTGATCGTTTCTTTGTTTACGTGCCGCAGAGTCGACACGCGACAGGCTTTTTATTAAAGAAGCAGCCTGAAAGGATAGTTTCAATCCAGGTTGATTCACTCGTTTGTTTTTCGCTTCAAGTGAAGTCATTAAACGTCCTCCAGATAACAGATCTATCATCAGGAGGAGGAAAACATGACAATCCCAGCTGCTGCAGTGATTGCTGATTGAAATATTCAGCTTGGGGCGACAGCAGAGATGTTTCACCGCAACATTATTCAAGCAAACATCTGGGACCTGCTGAAAATGGCTTTTGGACCCACTTTTGGGACCCAAGCCACCTGTTGAGAACCATGGCTTTGAATCTTGATGATGTGGAGATGTTGCAATCACAGGAATGGGATGTAGAACCTCGAGACACGACGCCTACAGACATGTCAATGTTGTTTTTCCACAGTAGTATTTCACCGGCGCCCTGTGATATTTTCAGAGCGTCATTTCTTTTAAACAGCAAAATAAAAAGAGCAAACCCTCCTCATGGATGATAACAAACTCTCTGACACTCCTCAACATCACCCACATGCAGGACATGTGTTATACAAGCATTGTGTAATCTCTACATGCTTGGAGAGCTTTCAGAAGTGAGTGTGTTTGATGTTAGCGGCTTGTTCACACACAGCGTAAAGTCTCACACTGAAATGTTGGAGTTTAGTGTGAATACAGAGACGTGACACAGTCTAACTCCTGGAGAAATCCACACCAAGCTCTCTTTGTATTTGAATTCTCCCTCCACTAAACCGACTGAAGGTATGTCTCTGTAATCTGTTAGCGGGCTGCCTGTTGTCTTTTCCTGAGATTACAGGCTGTTAGGGACTCTGTTTGATCTGGATCACGTCACCAGCTCATGATATGAGTGACTGAGCGGGATTAAACACTCCCACAGAGTAACCGATCCTGAATAAACAACACACGTGCAGGAATTCCATCTTTCTGCGTCTCTGAAGAGGCGATGCATTCCTTTAAACACACATCACACGGACCCTGACCCTCGCCTCAAACACACGCATTGTATGTTTGAAGATCTGACACACATGCTGATAGGATTTGTACATTTCTGACTTCTTCCAATCAACGGAGAGCAAACTCCATCACGGTGCAGCGAGCACAGACGTTTGATTGTTTCTGAAGAGCGCTCTCCGCTGCAGACGTAGCGAGAAAACCGCCTCCGTCGAAACGTGGGATGTGTAATTTTCTTCCAATATGCACGCCCACCACGAGCGCTTCCTTCAGCGCGGCCTGATGGGAGGCACTCAAACAGAAATAGACGGGGGTAGCGTCGCTCTGAGTGGGCCCTCGAAAACAAATGAAAACGGAGCAGGAACGACACCTTGATCTGCAACATGTTCACCGCAGAACCACAGAATCCACAGAATCCACAGTTTCATGAGCTCACTGGACTCTGACTTCACTGCAGAACAGATCAATCTAAACAGGTCTTCAATAATAAGGTTTATTATTTACATGGGGCGCATCTTTACTCAAGTTTTTAAGTTGCTTAGGTTAAAAAAATACAACCTTTGCTTTATTATTACCTCTCTTTATTATTCCAACAAAGCTACAGATGAATAAACATTTCATTTCAAGATATACGGATGGATGGATGGATGGATGAATAGATGGATGGATGGATGAATAGATGGATGGATGGATGGATGAATAGATGGGTGGATGGATGGATGGATGGATAGATGGATGGATGGATGGATGGATGGATGGATGGATGGATGGATGAATAGATGGATGGATGGATGGATGGATGGATGGATGGATGGACGGATGGATGGATGGATGAATAGATGGATGGATGGATGGATGAATAGATGGATGGATGGATGGATGGATGGATGAATAGATGGATGGATGGATGGATGGATGGATGGATGGATGGATGGATGAATAGATGGATGAATAGATGGATGGATGGATCGACGGATGGATGAATAGATGGATGGATGGATGAATAGATGGATGGATGGATGAATAGATGGATGAATAGATGGATGGATGGATGGATGAATAGATGGATGGATGGATGGATGAATAGATGGATGAATAGATGGATGGATGGATGAATAGATGGATGGATGGATGGATGAATAGATGGATGGATGGATGGATGGATGGATGGACGGATGGATGAATAGATGGATGGATGGATGAATAGATGGATGGATGGATGAATAGATGCATGAATAGATGGATGGATGGATGAATAGATGGATGGATGAATAGACGGATGGATGGATGAATAGATGGATGAATAGATGGATGGATGGATGGATGGATGGATGGATGGATGGATGGACGGACGGATGAATAGATGGATGGATGGATGGATGGATGGACGGATGGATGGATGGACGGACGGATGAATAGATGGATGGATGGATGGATGGACGGATGGATGGATGAACGGATGAGTTTATCATCACAAAAAGCTAAAACTGAGGATTCATGTGCTGAGTGGAATGAGTCTTTGGTTTATACGAGACACAGCAGATATGTAACATAGATCTTAATCATCTTAAGAAATATATTTTAAAATAATTTTATTCCTTTAGAGTTCTTTAGGGGATTTTTATGTCTTTTAAAACATGTTTTATTTCTTTATCTTGATTTGTGTGTTTATATGATCTGCCTGTTTAATTTTGCTGTCCATGTAAAGCACTTTGTAACCTGGTTTTGAAAGGTGCTCTACAAATAAATTAATATTATTATTATTATTATGGATATACGTGTCTGTGAAGGTTTTCAGTCATCCAGGTCATGGTAATCCAAAGCTTGATCCATAAGGCAACTGGACTGGTTTCACCTCTCCTCTGAAAGGCTTCTTCAGTTCTGACCAGACTGGGGAAGAGCTAGAAAATATAAGCCTCTAACAGTCGTGGGTGTGTCCAGGTAGTCAAAATAGGGTCCTAAGTAGGGTTGTTAGTCTAGTTCCTGACAGTAGTTAGGGTGATGGGTCAGCTGTGGGTCGTTAGAGTCACATGATGTCTGGCGTGAGAATGGTCTTACTTGTTTTGACAGAGAATTCAAAACATATATATATATATATATATATATATATATATACACACTACCAGTCAAAAGTTTACTTGTTCAAAAGGTGAACGAATATTTGAATATTTGAATATTTGAGATCGCTAACCTGAAGTTTCTCTCACCTGCTCTGCTTGTTGATCATATTGATGGACAGGATCCAATATGAAAATGTCTGTGGCCTGCTGTATTAGCATGCTAACGTGCTTTAGCTTACAGTTTCCCCTCACCTTACGGTCTGTGGTGTCAACAAGCAGAAGCTAAATGTGTCTGAACTCTTTTCAGTGGATTGATTTGACATGACGTGTGATCAGTTTGTCTCTGGTCTCATTGGACTGTGTTAAAGGGTTACCTGAGGCCCGGTTCAGATATTCAGTTATTTGGTGAATGTGTGACGGGGGCGTTTGGATCCTGTTGGTCCAAACAGGTCTTATCAGAGCTGGAGTTTTGGTCCCTGCTGGACTCACTCCTGCAGAGAGTGTGTGAGCAGAACAAGGATGTGTGGATGAGGTAGCACAGCGCTCATTAGAAGAGGCTGCAGACAGCTGTGGAGATGATGCTCACACACACACACACACACACACACACTCACGTGTACACACACACACACACACACACACGTACCATGAAGTGTATTGTTTACTTTTTTAACTTCACCTTCAAACACGTGAAAGTGTTCTCCCTCTCTCTGTGCTCTTTGTTTTTATTCTTCTGAAGTGATTGTGTGTTTTGAAGTGTCGGCTGCAGCGTAACAATAAACACGTCTGATTGAATATTTATGAAGATGAAACTAAAGTACCAGCATCAGGGAGCGATCTGTTTCCTATTCATGAAAACCGCCTGTCGCATTTTCCGTCACACTGCTCTTAAGTGGAGATAACATCTGGGATAAGAGAGCAGTGAGAGTGTGTGTGTGTGTGTGTGTGAGTGTGTGTGTGTGTGTGAGTGTGTGTGTTTGATCGTCCCCGGGGAGGGAAGTGTGGTAGATAAGCCTGTGACAGCTGCCAAACACCTCTGCGTGTGTGTTTGTGTGTGTTTGTGTGTGTTTGTGTGGGCCCCCCATACAGAGCGTGTGTTTCTGAATCCACACCACCTGCCGGCTCGGTCCCTTACGGCAGGTGCGAGTGGGTTGGTACGTGATTCAGCCCACTGATGAAGGTGGAGCATATGTGAGGGTCTTATCGTCTTCATCCCGCTGTAATAACATTTAGACGGCGGGCTGATGGAGAGATTACTGAAATGTGAGGAAGTGTGAGGACGGCTCACGACCATGACGTCTGATTCAGACTAATAATGACAAAAGGTATCTTTGAAGAATCACTGTTAAATGATTGTTTTTAAATCATGATTCATCAGGGTTTATTTTAATGTTTTATTCTAATAAAGGACTGGTATACATGAAGTAATATGCAGGAGTGCATGCACAATAAAAAACAGTTATTAACTTTGAGCGTTTGACTGCTTACAAAGGTTAACTAAAGAAAAGCTGGAGTGTTATTATTGCACCAAGAAAAATAAATAAATACAGCAATCCCTCATCTGATATCACAGCGATGAAGAGAGATCAAACCCTTTCTTTTTAAGAAAGAAGGAAATAATGAAAAAAAGACAGAAAAAGAAAGCAAACAAAGACAAATGAAGAAAGAAAAAGAAGAGACAAAAATAGAAAGAAACAACATAAAAAGAAAGAAAAAAGAAGGAACGAAAAATAGAAGAGAAAAATGAAATAGAAAGAACAAAAAGAGAGAAAGACAGAAAGAAAAAAGACAAAATTAAGGCAGAAAAAGAGAGATAAAAAAAGACAGAAAAAGAAAGCAAAAGAAGAGAAAAAAATAGAAAGAAACAACATAAAAAGACAAAAAATAAAAAAGAAGGAAGGAAAAATAGAAGGGAAAAATGAAAAGAAAAAAGGGAAAAATAGAAAGAACAAAAAGAGAGAAAGACAGAAAGAAAGAAAAAAGACAAAATTAAGGCAGAAAAAGAGAGATAAAAAAAGACAGCAGACAGCAAAAAGAAAGAATAACGGAAGGAAAGAAGGGAGTAGAACCAAAAAGCAAAGAAAAAAGAGAACAAATAAATTAAGAGAAAGAAAAAATTTGAAAGAACAAAAGAATCACAGAAAGAAAGAAAGAAGATATAATAGCTACAACACTGGCATGACAAATTGTAGAAAACATTTTAACTGTATCTTATTAAAACTTTAAAATGAAAGATTACATTTTCATTTAAAGATGAGATTTAGTTATTTTAAAGCTCCTGTAAGAAGTTTTTTAATTGTTCATGAAACAGACTGAAGTGAATCTCTTAAACCTAAAAAGCAAACAGGATCAAATCAACAAGTTTTACTCATTTCTCTGTTGTAATATTTAAAGTCTGCTGTGAGGGGGTCGGCGTCAGATTAGGGATCACCAGCACAGAGAAGAAAAGGTCTGTTTTTACTTTTTCCAAATATTCATGAGGAGTGATATCTGACTGTTATTAGACAGAAGGAGGAAATTGTTTTGACTTACATAAAGGACAAGATCAGCAGAGATAGAGGTGCTGTCTTTGTCCACAGGGGGCGCCAAAATCAACACAAACACAGGAGCTTTAAATCATCTCTGAGGAGGTGATTATTTATTCAGTGATTTTAAAGTTCATTCATTTGACTGATTCGGGTCTCAAGAGGCAAAAACCTGGATAAGAGCCTGATATCTCGGCGGTAGGAGTGCGTGAGAAACGTGGACCTGGGGTCAATATTAAAGAGTGAAAATAGCAATGACAATAAATCAGCCGTCTCTCAGATGTGTGGGAGAGCGGAAGAAAGTTTTCCTGCCTGACATCACCAGAGGTCAGAGGTTAAATTCACAAGCAGGTGGCCAAGAAACGGAGCCTGGACCAGGACGTTTCTTTAGAGGCTCCATTATTTGAGCCGCGCTGCGCTGCACCATCTGTTTCTACGTCCACTTCTCTCAGTGAGTCAAACTCTCAGCACGCTTTGAGACGTCTTTAAAGTCAACGTGTTTCCTCTGGATCTCAACCGTCTGCATTTAATATTTATTATTAGTCCAAACACAAGGGAGCTTTATGTAATCACACAACAAGAATCCAATAATACTCTTGAGTTTATATTTTTAATGGATTTAAAGTGTTTTTTATGTCTTTTAATTATGCAAAAACTATCCTTTATTATTATAAGACGACATTAAGTCCCAACAACTTCAGTAAAATTAATTTTTTATGTTTGTTTTCTCTAAATTTTTTAGCTTTTACTGTCTTCATATTTATTTTCTTTTAAATTTGTACGGTTCATGACCTTGCTGTAAAGGCTTGGACCAGGTCTTAGTTATGCTGCTATAGGCTTAGACTGACACACTGGGATCCTGTCTTTCCCTCTCTCTCCTCTCTCTGCCTGTCTCTCACTTTAACTCTTCCTTTAATTAAAGTTACTAACCATAGACCTTTCTGGAGTCCCTGAGCTCCCTTGTCTCGTAGGTTCCTCTGGATCTCTGCTGCTGTGGACGTGCCAGACTCCAGCTGCTACCATTACTTCCTTCTTTCTTTCTTTCTTTCCTTCTTTCTTTTCTTTTTTAATTCCTTCTTTCTTTCTTACTTTCTTTTTCTCCTTTATTTTGTCCCTTTATCTTTTTCTTTTCTTTCTTTTTTCTTCTTTCTTTCCTTTTTCCTTTCATTCTATCCTTCTTATTTTCTGTCCTGTCTTTTCTTTCTTGATTTCTTTACTTCTTTCTCTTTTTCTTTTTTATTCTTTCTTACTTTCATTCCTTTCTTTCTTTCTCTATTTCATTACCTTTTCCTTTCATTCCTTCTTTTTTTTCTTTCTTTCATTCCCTCTTTCATTCTTTTTTTCCTTTTTTATTCTTTCTCTCCATGTTTCTTCATCCTTTAATTCCCTTTTCTTACCCTGTCCTTTCCTTCTGCCATTCCTTCACCATTTATTCTCCTCTTTTTCTTTCTTCTGGTCTCCCTCTCTTCTCTCTTTTCTTAGACCTTTCTGGAGTCCCTGAGCTCCCTTGTCTCGTAGGTTCCTCTGGATCTCTGCTGCTGTGGACGTGTCAGACTCCAGCTGCTACAACTACTACTATCCGTCTCCCCACTATCATCTCTCTCTCTCTTCATCTCCCTCTATCCCTCTCTCCAACACGGTCTAAGCAGATGTGTGTCTAACATGAGTCTGGTCCTGCTGGAGGTTTCTGCCTGTTAAAGGAAGTTTGCCCTGAGTCCTGTCTGTAAGATGGGCCTGGATCTGATCCTGTCTTGATGTTGGGTCTTCTCTTTTGTACGCAGCATGCCACTGTAACCTTCACGCCCGCCGCTGTCGTTTCAACATGGAGCTGTACAAGCTGTCGGGACGGAGGAGCGGCGGCGTCTGTCTCAACTGTCGCCACAACACGGCCGGACGCCACTGCCACTACTGCAAGGAGGGCTTCTACAGAGACATGACCAAGTCCATCTCGCACCGCAGAGCATGCAAAGGTACGAGCACTGAAACACATCAGTCTCAACATCACATAGTTCACCTCTTATATCCTCCACCTACATTACCTGAAGGTTTTAGCTACTATAATCTTTGCTTTCTTTATTTTCTTTTATGCAAGGATTATAATTTCTGGAGAAAATAGCTTCAATCTGACTTAAAGGTAGCGTGTACTTGTTCTAGCGCTGTCAGTCTCACACTTCAGGTCTTAAAGGCATTCCTCTGAGAGTTTAGGAGATAGGCGCCCACCTGTCTCGGTGTCTCTGAGCTGACCCGTGACGCTCTCAGGCTGTTTGGGTTCCCTGCGGATCCCTGACGAGACAAACATAACAAACAGAGCAGAGGTGCGAGCTGATCCACGGGGCGGAGCGGTGGAAACAACCAGCTAACCGAGCATGGGCACAGAAAAACAACACACAGGTGTGAGCACATACGTCAGGTTTTAGACGGAGCAGCCGAGGATTAATGTGCGAGGAGACAAAAGCTGAGCTCCTTCTGTCTCGCAACACCTCAGGGAGAGGAGAGAGGATCTGAGACCCTGAGCAAACAAACTTCAGTCACTCAGATATCCTCAAATACCTGTTCATATCTGTGCCTGTCTCTGAGCGGGACAGGTACGCCGACGCTGTAAAGGACTGGTGTGATGTAGTCTCTAAAAAATGTCCAGACACCATTTCAAAAACATGAACACATTTCTACAGAGAGTCAACATTTAGTTTTGTTTCAGACATGAAAACGTCTGTGAGAGGAATTCAGGGTTCATTTCCACTTGACTCTCAGACACAGAAGAGTCCGGACACTCTGCTGGCTTTTGTTGGAATAGTTTATTCAGAATTGATCAAGGAGAAATGTCATCTGGCGTGGCATTTATCCAATAAGATGAGGCTAAAACTAGGGGCCCATGTTAAGGACGCTTGTTCTTGTAAACAAGACCAGGTAAGAACGTGTGAAGCCAGCCCTGTCTCTATGGCTGTGACCCTAAGCTTGTCTGAGCAAGATCCAGCCAAACCTTAAAACGCCAGACACAAAGACTGTTGATATCTTTAAGAATACCAAATTTACCTCACAGTATCATAACCCCAAAAACAGGTACAGACCCTATAACATTAACACGGTCTCAGCAGATGTGTGTCTAACATGAGTCTGGTCCTGCTGGAGGTTTCTGCCTGTTAAAGGAAGTTTGTCCTTGCCACTGTAACTTGCTAAATGCTGCAAAGTGCTCTGCTCATGGTGGATTAAGATGAGATCAGACTGAGTCCTGTCTGGAAGAGGGGACTGGATCTGATCCGGTCTAGATGTTGGGTCTTTGTTAATAATAGAACATAGAGTACGGTCTAGACCTGCTCTGTTTGGAAAGAGTCTGAGGAGAACGTTTGTTGGGATTTGGAGCTTTATAGATAAAGATTGATTGAATGATTTACAGGAATTAAATAAAGCAAAAGAGGATAAATAAGAGAGTTAAAGTCACAACAAGAGCCTGAAAGGTCAGCACTAAGATCTTCAAATGAACTCAAACGGAGCCAGTGAAGGAGGCTCAGTTTCCTTGGTTCTGGATCTGAAGCTGATTTAAAGGTCTCTGTTTGAGGCAGGTGAAGATGGCTGTCAGTATGAGGAGAAGAAGGCATGTAAACAGTCTCTGTATGTTTAAATAACACACTGTAGATCAGGTTTAGGGTTCCTTCTCTGCCTGATAAACCTGTAAACCAGTTCAGGAGATGAATGTTGGTGTTTCTGCAGCTGTTTCTTGATGCTAATTTTCTCATGTTGGTATCAGAGCGAGTAAACTAAGTTGAAAACACTTCTCATGCTTTAGATTCATTCGTCCAATTCCAGAATGGTCTCCATGCCTCAGACCAAAACAGAAATCAGACCACAGGTGACACCTGTGAATAGAGATGAGGTCTAGAGGAGACTGACGCAACATCCAAAGGTTGTGCCCGCTCTTTCCCAAAAGCTGGATTGGTAATGTGAACATTACCTCCCCCTTTCCCTCCGTACAGCCGGCTCAAGTCGCTCTGGGATCCTACCTAAACAGTCTGATTGCTGCCTCTCTCCTCAGGTGACAAACCCAGCGTGATGCAGCATCAGTTAGAAACCTGTATTTATTGTTCAAAGCAGTCAACCATCCCGCTCTGCTGTTGTTGGACAGGAAACGGCGCTCTGTGCCAACACGGCTGGGAGGAAACCTGCTCTCATTCCCCGTTCCTTCACCCCCCCTCCTCCTCCTCAAACAACGCCTCACTTCTCAACAAAATGTCCTCTCAACGATCAGCTAATAAAAAGTTTGAGGTTTAGTGAAAAATGTCTGCCTCCATCTCCAGTGGCAGCGGCGAACGCCTCGTGCTTTATATCCCAGATTAACAACTTCACCCCTCATCGAGCGCCGTGTAAACACGGCTCTTGGAGAACCGCAGCGCACGCCCCCCCAGCCGCTAACAGTTTGTTTTCTTTCCCCCGGTCCCCTCACACGTTAGGCAGTCTAAGCCTTTAACCAGGCGCAGCACAGAGTCCACGGAGACGGAGCAGGTACATGCTTCAGTGCACCGGACCCCTCAGCTCCTCAGGCCCCCCCCCGCTGCTGCTGCAAATTAATTAATGGGTCCAATTTGTGCCGAGGCAGCGAGATCAGGAGATGTAGCCTGCAGCAGGGGAGTAAATACCTTTAGTGCACCTTTAATCTGACTCAGAAACGTTACCACCTGCAGCAGAGCGCGTGTCAGGTGCTGCAGGATATTAGAGGAACGACGGGTGACTGTCTAGATCACTGATTATGGATGGATGACCGTCTTATATGGCTTTAAAATTGGTCTGCACCTAGGTGGCTGAATATCATTTAAGCAGCCCGTTCAGGTAGTCCAATGGAGTCAGAGCTGCTGTATGCTGAGCTTAGATAACATCTAGCTTAGCCTTTGTTCTGTCAGCTAATTAATCATGAATCAATCAATCAATTTCTATTTGTATCGTGCCAAATCATAAGTGAACTCATGGCACTTTCAAGAGAAGATCTGGACTCTACTCTTTGTTATTATTAAAACAGAGACCTTACATTATTGCAAAATGGCAAGGACGACCTTCTTTAAAAGACAGAAAGCTGACTTATTGATCAGCTGTAGAGTAAAAGTGTGGAAGAGAGAAACAGTGAGATGGAGAGACGAGACGTGAAGAAAGCAACGAAAATAACAACAGAGACTTAAAGGACATGTCCCCTTCAACGCCATTGTATCATGAAACTGTAAAACTATTGATAGAAATGGTGTCATAGCATCATTAGCAGCTCTAGACTCAATCAATCAATCAATCAATCTTTATTTGTATAGCGCCAAATCACAACAAACGTTATCTCAAGACGCTTTTACAAACATATGAGGTCTAGACCACACTATGTCAAATTATGAACAGAGACCCAACACCAAGACAGGGTAAGACTCAGTCTGACCCCCCCTTAATCCACCATGATCATTGCACATCGCAGTATTTAGCTAGTTACAGTGGAGAGGACAAACTTCCTTTAACAGGCAGAAACCTCCAGCAGGACCAGACTCATGTTAGACAGCCATCATGCCTCGACTGAGTTGGGTCTGGAAAGACAGATAGAGGGGAGTAAGAGAGAGAGGTGATAGTGATGAGACGAGTCGTAGAAGCTGTTGCCGCTGGAGTCCAGCACGTCCGTATCAGCTGGAGTCCAGACCGTCCGCAGCAGGAGGACGTCTACGGCAGCTCAGAGGAATCTACGAGACAAGGGAGCTCAGGGACTCCAGAAAGGTCTATGGTTAGTAACTTTAATGGGACAGGCAGAGTTAAAGTAAGTGATGAAGGGGTTGGGGGGAAGAAGGTGAGCTAGGATCCCAGTGTCAGTGTGCCAGTTCCCCCGGCAGTCTAGGCCTATAGCAGCATGACAAAAGCTGGTCCAAGCCTGATCCAGCTCTAACTATAAGCTTTATCAAAAAGGAAAGTTTTAAGTCTACTCTTAAAAGTGGAGAGGGTGTCTGCCTCCCGGACCCTGACTGGTAGATGATTCCAAAGGAGAGGGGCCTGATAACTGAAGGTTCTACCTCCCATACTACTTTTAGAGATTTTAGGTACAACTAGCAAGCCTGCATGTTGGGAGCGTAGAGTTCTAGAGGGGTAATAGGGCACTATGAGCTCTTTAAGAGCTAGACTGGGAAACTCTACGTCAAAAACAAGCGTGGTTCTTCGTACGAATCTCTGCTTTTGCTGTTTACAAAGCTGATGTCAGAAGACCCGCCCCTTCTTGATTCTGATTGGTCGGTGATTAAGAAGTGCCAATGATGACACAGCAGTGTTCCAAAAGTTGAATTTTTTGCAACTGAGATCGCTGAACTGCATTCGGTTTAAACCAGTCGACACGGCCTCTTTAAGAGGCAACAGCAAAAACAAAAGTAGTAATATGACTGACATGTAAGAAACAAATTATTAGACATGATTTATTAATTTATGTTGTTCTTTTTCAACCTTTTTCATGCAGGTGCCTATAAATAAAATGTATTATTATTATTATCATTGTACAAATTGTAGAGTTTAACACAAAATGACACCATACCTGTAGCAAGAGAGGGAGGTGGCGACTGGTAGTGTTTATTGAAATAGATATATTTTGTATTAATCTTTTTATTTCCAGTGTGTTCAAGAGCCAACACCATTAATCCATTACATCTACATACAGATATAATACACTCATCATCTACATACACCTCCACCTCAGATAAATAAAACAGAAAAAAATGTAAATAAAAATAAAAATAAAAAGCTGGTACTCAAAGTCACTTACAGAATTTCCTTTAAATTTAATTTAATTTAAAAAAAAGAAAAGTAGGGAAAGAGATCAAAGATCTTATTATTATATATACTTTCATCTGTTGTGTTGTTAAAGTCAGTTTGTCCAGGGGTAAAAATTCTAACAGGTGCTCCAGAAATATCTTCAATATTGTGAGGAGTTAATTTTTCCAGAAAGTGATAGAAATATTCAAATACATCACACTATTCATGTTCGGTTATGTCATCTCTCTCTTAACTCTACCATCAGATCAGTTTATGATGCCGCTTTGTTTTCAGACCTATTTTAGCCCTTAGATGAACACGCAGCAGCGGCTTGTCCCGCCGCCTCCCACTGTTTCTCTTTTCTTTATGTGTCTGATCTTTTATGTTAGCACACTTTTTATTCAGACTTTATTTATTTGTTTTTCTCATATTCTTATTCACATATACTCAATTGAATGATCATGGAATAATTGGACCCCCCCCCATCAGGATGTAAAGTCAGGGTTCAAAATATATCACTGAAATCAAAAACAGCAGTACCAACCTATCACAACCATTGAAAAGAAAAAAGAAAAGACTGCCTAGTTGACCAAAACCTCATCTAGAGGCAGGTACCCCCTTATCCGTGTCAACATATATCTGCCTGCACAGATGTGTCTGATCTTTTGACAAAAACTCATCAGCAGCATGTTTTATTAAAAGGCCTGAATATGATGTTTTGACTGTTTCTCACTCTTTGATTACGCCACAGCTGATTTTTAAGATTCTATTCTATTAATTTTCATTACAGACGATGTAATTTGCATCCAAAAGAAACGCAGTGAGAGGAAAACTTTACAATGACTTGAGTAATGATTTTCATAGAGAGCTGGGTAACACAGTGATGATAATTTAAAAGCATAAATGGTTTGGAGTTGATTCCTAAACGATGGAGACCCTTCCACTCTCACTTTTTGACTTGATTTCACACGTACACTTGGAAGCAGATTTTACGACAGAAAAGCTGGTGGAAGAGAAACAAAGGAGTCGGAGCTTATTTTGAAAAAACAAATTTAATAAGCGTCTTGTTATGTTCACCAAGCTCCATAAACTCCATCTAAAAGAAACTCCAACCTCCGCCGCAGCACTTCAAGCTACATTTCAAATGACTCTGCTGGTGCGTATAACACATGCAGGGCTAATGGGGAGGCTGGGCGAGCACTTCAAACACTGGCTTCATGGTAAACGTTTGGCAGAGCACACACACACGTACACACACACACACACACACACACACACAGTGAATTTCTCACATTTAACTTCCCCAAACAGCTTTAACAGACTTTGAAGTGCGCTCCACTCGTCCACTAATGGGAAACATTATTCAGGCAGTTATTTGCGGGGAACTCTTTGCCAAAGGCTTTACATTGGAAACTCAAATCTGAAGAGTCTGATCACAACAACTCAGAGGACACAAACAAAGCTCTCCTGAAGGACACACACACACACACACACATTTATCAGACAGACAGAGAGAATACTATATTAATAAAGTTATCAACTCTTCTGCGTGACACCAGAGCGGACCTAACGAAGAGGCCGGTGCTCATCATGGGTGGAGGGATGCTGTTTAATTTGAATGAGGTTTCATGCTGGTGCGAGGCCCAGTGCCCATCTGTGACGGTCTGGAAGAAACCCAGCCTGCACATTAAAGTAAATTAATTTCTCACTGTGTTTAAGATTACTTGTCATTGTATGTCACGCTTTGTTCAGCACAGATATTTGTTTCGTTATGGTTCACATAAACCACATTTCCATTTTTCACATTAAAGGTTTCTTCTTGAAAACAAGGGCGTGTCCGATATTGGCCCGAGCTGAAATCTAATTGGCCACCCCAGATGCCTAACTCCAAAAGCTCTAAATTATGATTGGCCGTCTGCCTGACCAGAGGCAGGAATTAAGCTTGAACCGACTTATTAGGCTGTGTTGCAACCAAGCGAGAACCTCTGGTGTTAAAAAATAGAGCCAATGCAGATGTGCTACAAGCTGCAGTTCCTCAAGTGTCCACTTGAGGCTGTCGAATGTTGAAATGAACATGTTTACAGCCTGGTTCAAACAACAGGACTGGTCTGTATGCCTTGTCAAGGGGAGACTTTTTAATAATGCATCTATTGTGATTACATGAACGCCAAGAGTCATGCATAAATGTGCATGATTTGCCCGACAGGTGAGCATGTTGTAGTTGTTTCCCAGGAGGCGTAAGGTCCGCCTCAGCTCTTTGATTGTTTCTAGAGTAGATGAAAGTTAGGTTGAGTCATCATTTCCAATATGGCGACTGCCACCTTAGGGCTTCATAACGCCTCTTCAGAAACAACTTGGTGACACCACTGAGACCACTTCCATGGTTTGGTGTTGGGTTCTCATGGAGTTCCTTTATCTTGGGTTCTTGTTTTCCACTCATGTATATTTCTGCTCGTCTGTCAGAGTACTTTGTAAACCCTTGTTTTTAAAGCTGCTATATAAATAAATGTTTTATCATTATTAGTCATGCATAAACATTACGTCCCTGCCAGGCCTATAAGCAGGGTCCTAAATTAGCACCTGTCACTCGCCAAGTGATAATCATCTAGTTTGGCGAATAAGTAAGGTTGGCGCCATTATTGGATAAGACAACGGAAGAGAGATGGGGAATGTGAGAAGCAGAGAGTGGAGGAAGACATGATAAGAACCATTGCCTCTGTACATGGGGCACATTAGGCCAATGGCAGCCCAGTACAAACATATTCTAACATGATGACCACATTTCTTTTTGAGTGAATAAACACAACGCTTCCATGTGAGCATCAATAGCTGAGTCACACTTCTTAGCCAGTCTAAATGATCTAGATCCCTCCTCCTGCTTGGGAACAATCTATCTGACTTCAACACTTCATTTTTCTCGTCCTCTCCACAGCGTGTGATTGCCATCCAGTCGGAGCTGCAGGTAAGACGTGTAACCAGACAACAGGCCAATGCCCCTGCAAGGACGGAGTGACAGGAATCACCTGCAACCGCTGCGCCAAGGGATACCAGCAGAGCCGCTCTCCTATTGCTCCCTGCATCAGTAAGACTGACCTCTAAAGTACTTCATACATCAAATGCATTCATATGTTTGTTTGCATCCTGGTTTTGAGTCTCACTGTGGTTTTAATCTAATCTTGGATGAAGTAATTGTATGGCACATGAGAAAGCTGGTTGATTTTATCCATGTTTACATAGTTATTGGAGTGTTTCTGATCTGATATGGAAACTGTAAGATATATTATGGGTAAGGGATGCTAGTGTAACGTGGATTGACCAACTCAATGGGCTGTCTGCAAGGACAGAGGACGATGGGACGAGCTAACTGTTTCCCCTGGTTTCATCTGTTGGAAATGATCAAACAAAGGTACATCAATCATGATAGTTATTCCTTCCAACAAACTTAACAACTGTAAATAAGGCAAACTAAGACACGACACACTTTAAATAAAGGAAAACACACAGCTCAAAGACACAGGGGCTCAGTTGTGGAGATTAAGGATATACTGTGCAGCCAGGAGCCGGTTCCACTGTTCCCACAAAAGGGCTCACACAGGTGAGCTGGCTGTCCTTGATGAGCTCTGGAGCTCCTCCCACTCAGGCAGCAGGTGAGCAGGCCAGGGAGAGCCAGAGTTGTGCTTAAAACAGCTTATGGCTTTGTAGCTACATTAGCTCCCTCCATGTACGACTCTCTGTCTTGCTGACCGTTTGCTATCTGTCAAAAAGAGGTGGTTCCTGGGTGCAGTTTGCCAAACCTAATGGAGTTATGTATGCATTCTTACTTTGCCTTCACGAGCACATGACTCCAAAATACTCAATAATATTTAGCTAAATGTTTATCTTGTTTTAATAACCAGCACTAGCCTGGTTAGCTTTGATGCCAGGTCTCCCAAATCCCAATGAAGGCTCCCTGAATGAGACAAGACCTGAAAAGGACCGGACGTGCTTTTAATAGGCGGCTCAGTTTACTTTATTTCAAGATATTTTACACAAATATTGGGCTGTTTAAAGCAGAGCCAGGATACACAGACCATTACAGCTCTCCTAACAAGGCCTTGTGTGCCTTTAACACCGCTAACAGTTTGTCTCACAATAAATCCACAGAACCAGTCCGAGGTAACGATGTCTGATATGTTTATTGGCTGTATCTGTTGCGTGCAGATTCCAGGCCTGCGGTGATAAATGCCAACGCTTCACACAAACAGAGATGTGTTAGCTTGGAGCTGCTTTAGCGGGGAGCATCACGTAGCTGGCTGGCATCAGCAGATAAGATAAGAGTAATGTCTGGGAGGACATGTACACACAAACAATTGTCCACTACGCTACAGAGGTTCTGATAAAGTCATGTGAAAATTGGACACGGTGTCTGTGGAGAATGGGAGTGATGTGTTTGGCTTGAATCCACGGCGGTGATTTAAACCTGTGGACCTGCTGGAAAAGGATTTCTTCAGTCTTTGTGGATAGGAAACAAACGTGGTGTAAAGTTGGAGGAAGCAGAGTCTGTGAAGAGAAGGACTCTCGTATGTTTTCAGATAATGTGTTTCATTTTAATAGTCTGATATAAAATCTTTGTTAGATGTAACTTCCTGCCAGCTCAGACTTTAACAAGACCGTCGACTTTGGCTCACTTGACCCACAGCATACCACAATCAGGAGGGAGCGAAGCATTAATAGGAAACTCACAGTCACGATACACCGTTTCTTCAGCACATCTGGGCGTCTGAGTCGATTTTCATTAACAAGAAATCCCATTCACCAAATCTCACATGGCGGCAATTTCATCTGGCATAGCGATCAGGGAGGAGAGCTCAGAGGTTGTGATGCTTTGTTCCAGGTTTTATACGTATGGGATATCTTGATTTTAATGAACATCTACTGCCATGGTTATCATTCCATACCTTAGCTAACCCACTAGACACTGACTCGTCTCTCCTTGTGTTTTGTGTAACTCTACTACTCAGTAATTATAGCTCTAAGCTTCTTCCTAGCTAACTTATATTGTCAAGAAAATGGTTTAACACCATTGTTAGATATTATTTAATGGTAGGGTTTGTCAATTTAGCACAGGATTTTAACAGATTTTACCATTTGGTGGGATTTTACACCTTTCATATTGTAAATATTACATGTTAGCAAAACTTACTTTTCACCCTGTTTCTAATAATTACTTATATTTAGTGTATAAATGCTACTCTCAGCTAACGTGAGGCAGATTTTTGGGGGTTTTAAGAGAGGCCAAGATTTTATGAATCTCCTTTTGTACTGTAACTTAAACAGTAGGCCCAATATTAGCTTCTTCTTTTAATGCTAATATCTGTTGGGCTTTGTAGTACAAATGTTTGATGTTGTAGCTAATGGTGACAAATGTATCGCTATGGGATAATCGCTAGACCAACCTGGACACATCTTAGCCAAGGAGTTCTCTTTAATGCCCTCAGGGTGGCGCTATCTCGCTCCTCCTAGAAAAACAAACAGATACTCAAATTATTTTATTCCTTCTGCCATCAGACTTCTAAATGCTGATAGAAGTTTTTTTATTTTTTTTATTTACGTTTTATTGATTTTGTACATAAACAACAATGAACATGAAGACCTATAGACAAGTACAAAGACTTCGGGGGGAAAGTAAAGACTTACATAAAGAGACTGGTAGACACCACCAGAAAAAAAACAAATATGAAAATAAACAGATGAGTGTCAATCACAGTCCAAGCAGAGATCACCTAAAATCCGGTCTGATAGTAGAGACATATGAGATCCATTTTTGCCAATTTACAATAAATACCTCCTTTTGTGTTCTTAAATTAAAAGTAATTCTTTCCATCACAAAGATACTGTACACAATATCAATCCATTCATCCACATTGGGGGCCTCCCTCTTCAACCATTTCTTTGTTATAGATTTCTTACAGGCCACTAGTAATATTCTCAGCAAGTATTTATCTCTGTTCCTCCAATCTAGTTCCTTTAGATCAACCAGATACAACAGATTGAAACATAAAGTTATTCTTGTTGAAAAGACAGTCTCTAGGATCTGATGTATGCGCAACCAAAATGGGTTCACAACGGGGCAACTCCAAAATATATGATAGTGGTTCGCCTCTTTACTGCCGCAGCATCTCCTGATAGCAGTTTTTAACAGTTTGGAACAGATTGTCCTTGTGAAGTTGTGAAGTTGTGAAGTTGTGTATTTATAAAGGTGTTATTTATTTCTTGCTACTGTGTTTTACAAAAAAAGTTATTATAGTCTATTTGAATTTATTCTTTACTCTTTATGACAGCCCCATCTTAGACGGTTGTTGTCACTGACATGTTGACTGTTAGGAGTTGTTTGTCTGTTTGTTAGTGTTTGTGTTGTTTATCAACAAGCTGGTACACTGCAAACCAAATGCCCTCTGGGATTAATAAAGTTCTCTGAATCTGAATCTGAATCTAATTTCAAACATGGATAGAAGTAACTCCAGGTTTTTAGTGTTGCAGGATTTTCCAGTGTCAGATATATTAATAGACAATGAAATTATAACTATTCTTCAGATATTCTACGTTAATGAGACTTAAAAATATAGCAGAGCATTTAATTAAACAGTATTTTGCTTCTGTACATTAGTGTAAATATGGACAACCAATATAACCCATGACATTCTCACATTAAGGGATATATATATCACATAATTCAGAGAAAAAACAGGAAATTAAGCCAAATATTTATCCTCTTAAGTCATCTGTTTTATCCTGTGTGTGTTGCATGTTGATAATTTAGATCTGTATGTTTTCCTTTCTTCACTCAGAGATTCCAGTTGCATCTCCGACAGCAACGTACACCAGCTACGAGGAGCCATCAGGTGAGCGAATGAAACATTACCTCCAGGATTAAAGTCATGAGTTTACTGATGTCTTGGTGTTTTACTGATATATTAATGAGTGTTGGAAACTAGGTAACATCATGCGTACAGTATTAAGCATGTTTTTCCATCCACTCAGTCTCACTCCTTAACCAAACAGCACTCACTGAGGTCCGTCTGCAGCTGATGTAAACTCCAGATATTTCTCCAGTGCTCCCTGTGGCCGGGTTGTCAGTATTCCCAGCCTGCCAAGCAGCCTCCCCAGGGTTTCACCCCTAATCTGATTACATGCTTCATTTGCACCAGTTTGTATTTCAATCAAGGCCTGCTGGGCCGACAGTGAGGCCCTATTGTTCGTGTGCTCTGAGAAGGGTGTCCGCGCTGGACTGCTGACATTACACCGTGTGCAACAGAAATATTTACTTGCAGGTTTAGTGGCGATGATCTCTGTACCCGACTGTTGGCCGGGTACAGAGATGACTTAAAGTTGGACTAAGCGGTTCAGTGTATGAGAAGGAAGAGGGGTGTACAAGTCTTCAGCCAGTAGACCCCATCACTGACTTCTTACATTACTCAGTTATTAATTATAAATGCTCATCGACAATCCTTTCCATGATAAAGATGTGGCATTAATGAGCTGGAAATACATCTATGATAATAAAAGCTTTGCTGATTTATTTAATAATGAGGTAAGACGGGACTTATTGTTACTGATGAGCTATCAGACATTCAAAATCCCTGATATTTCCTCCACTGAGCTTCTAATCTGTCCGTCAAAACACAAGCAATGTATTCCTGTATCTGGTTCTCTGAAACAAGTGAACCACAGGTAGAAACTCTCACGCCTCCATGCATCTTTCTCTTCACCATTGATCATTTTTCCTCATGTAAGTGAAGAGTGGTTGGGCTCAGCCTTAGAGACAGGGTCAGGAGCTTGGAGTGGAGCCGCTGCTCCTTCCGCATCCAAAGGAGTCAGTTGATGTGGTTCAGGCGTTTGAGAAGGATGCCTCTCTTTAAATGTGTTCTGGGCACATCCAACTGGGAGAAGGCCTCAGGGTAGACCCAGAACTCTGAGGGATTATATTCCACCTGGTCTTGGGACGCCTCAGGATTCCAAAGGAGGAGCTTGAAAGTGTTGCTGAAGACAGGGATGTCTGGGTCGATCTGCTTGGACTGTTGGATGTATGGATGTATGGATGGTACTTTAGTAGCTCCATGTGAGAGCTTGGTTTTTCCTGATTTAGGGCATATTAAGAAACACAGTTCCCAAACAACACACGCAATGGGAGCTGATGCAGCAGGCTGCCATCGTGCACGGCGCCATCATGGAGGGTTTTAACAGGCAGAAATCTCATGCAGAACCTGAGTCATTGGTTGAAGGCCTCCTGCCTCGACTGAATGGGCTGAGAAAGGCAGGAAAGAGAGGGATGAATTGAAAGACAGACGGAGAGACAGCAATGAAAATATCACCAGATCATAGAGACGTTTGGTAGCAACGCCAACAGTGATGGAGGGGACGTAATCGCATAGAGATGTAGAGAGAGAGAGGTCTCTTAGATTAGAAGGGGTGTCAGCTTGTTGGACTTTTGCGAATGTTGAAATCATATTTTTGAAGCTTCTACTTGACCTTTCACCTCATCTGAGCAGGTAAAGGCAGGCTGTAAACCTGCTGCCTTTGCTGGTCCTGTTGCTGTAGTTTGTTTTCACCATGATACAGATTTGGGTTGAATAGGCTGAGTCACTCCTCTTCATCGATCAGTGTCTGTAGAAAGTGGCGCCACTGACTTCATTCAGCTTTGTTGTGAGTCCCACTTCCTACTATAGTGCCTGCCGAGGCTGTGTGGAGTTTGGATTCCTGTCAGAAACTCCACACAGTCACCACCCTCCAAATTAGGAGCAGCGTGTTCCCCTGGGACCCCGCAGGACGAACGTGGCACTGCTGCAGAGACGCACAAAGGGGGCGTTTGTCCCCGCAGCGGGGGATTGGACCTTAATGAGAGCTGAGAGTGTAATGGCCCACTGCGGCGATTGCGCTAAGGGGCTAATGGGACACGTCAGCTATCAAAGGATGTATGATACAGGCCCCCAGGGGACAGCGGGAGATAAAGAGGCCCCCCACCCTCTGCACTTCATTTACATGGAAATCAGGCGTGCTTGATATGGACTCGTCAAATTCATTTACTTTGGGATTTCCTCTTTTCTTATTTCTCCCGCCACCCCAGAAAGCAGCCCGGCATTCCAGCAGAAATGCTTTCTCTACATACATGAATTCAATCCTCATCCCACGTCCCAAACCACTTTTTTTTTTGAGAGGGAGGAGAGGGGCGTTTTTTTCTTCCTCAATCATTACCCAGGCAACCTCATTCACACGGAGTATAATGGGAAAGAAAGGGGAAGACTGGACAGAGGGCTGGAAGAAATAATGAAGTTTGTCCATATTCAGGCAAGCTGAAAGGTCCCCCCTCTCTCTCAACTGCCCCCTCCTTTCTCTTCACACTGCCCGGCTTTCCCACCCCCCCCTAGAAAAAAAAGCACAAGGCTTATTGCTCTGGGAGAGGTGGAGAGGGAGGGGGGGGGGCGACACTCAGAGATGATCTGGTTCCAATTTGTGTCAGTCAGAGGAAAAGCGGAGGGAACAAATGATTTCAATTTTTCAGTTTGCCCTCTGGTTCCACCGCTGTTACAGAAAGAACCCGGCAAAGTGACACCGCAGCGGGCATCGATAAAGCATTCTGGCGTGCTACCTCAGGTGTAAAAATGACAGCGCTGAGGCATTAATCAAAAGTCTGCGGGCTTGTCTCTCTGGGGGTTACACATCATTTAGCCTCAGAGAGCGTTTTCACTTTCTCTCCTCGTGAGGCCCAGACGCTGCGAAGGGTCCCCGCTAATTTCAGGCAGGGCACTTGTTAATTCCCCCTTGAGACCTTCCTTTGTGCACGAGTGACCTCTGCAGCCCTCGGAGCGCACACACAATGCATGCCAGGACACTGACGAGGGAGCAGGCCGGAGTGGAAACACAGGGAGGAGGATCGTAGGAGTGTGCTGACAGACACAGGAGGATCTGTGTTAGCTGTAATCTGTCTCATCGTGACAGTTCAGAAGCATCCCGGAGACCGAGGGGGCAACAATTATGTGACGCAAAGTTGACTCAGCTGATGATGCTGCAACACATTTTTGGAAGAAATGTGCGATCTAACTTTCCCTTTCTTTGTCGTCTTTGTGTTTTCAGATTGTGAATCTCACTGCAAAGCCTCCAAGGGGAAGATGAAGATCACCATGAAGAAGTACTGTAAAAAGGATTACGGTGAGTGAGTCCAATAGTAGGATTGTCCGTTGTCACACGTCAGCCAGCCGTCAGGAGGTCAGACGTGTCAATTTGTCTGACCCTAGTGATGTGATGGCTTACTCACCAAGCCTGAGGCAACGTCTGCTAACACAGAGTAATCAGAAAACACATCTTTCCCTTCTGACAGCCTCTAAAACACACAGGTGAGCTTCTCCAAGACAAGGAAAACTGGGCATTTGAGTTATAGCCAACCTTCTAGTCAAGCTAAGTGCTTAATTTATTTGCTGATACAGCTGATTGGATCACATGTTACATGTGTTTCTGATTGGCAAACACAAACAGTTCCCCAAATTGAAAATGTGCTGAAACCATCTGTAACTGACCCAAAGCATTTTCAAGCAAAATAACATTAAAGGCGTTGTTTGGCGCCCCCTGTGGACGAAGCTGGATATGTTATCTCTTAGATATGAACCTGTACATGAGTAAAACGTGTTTCCTTATAAAAAAAAGACCTCTGCTGTTTGAGATAAACGTGTCAAACCTTAGGAAATGTACAATGAATTATTTAGCAGCTTGCCTTTAATCATCCTGTCTGACACCAAAATCAACATTATAAGGGTAATCAGCGTTCCTGCCTGTGATCTTGTTTGCATTTGTGTATCACATAGAGGCACCTATATTAACTTCACTGTATTTCATACCTGAGTAAACTGAAGAAACCTTTAAGGTGGACAGGTGAAAAGTCTTCAGGAAGTTCAGTTACCTTTCGCTTAAGCTTCAAATAACAGACTCAAAACTCCTCGGCTTTAAATCAGACCAGCGACCAAATATTCTGAACATCCATCCGTGTTTATAATAAACAAGAAATCAGTCAAATAAGAGGCTGTTTCCAAGGAAAGGTATAAGGTAAACTACTGCTGCGTTTTGGCTGTTAATTTATGCAGAATCAGCATTTCTAAAATCCTGTTCCAGGGTGAAATCTTCGTCTGTCGCCGTGTAAACTGGCGATATGCAAATCCTGTGAAAACAGTGGCGTTACAGCACTATTCACACTTGGGTATAACTTCCCCAGTCAAATAGCCATGCACGAGTTGGAGGACAATAACAACTATGGCAGACTACTGGGCGTTTTTCTGCACCGTGACTTTTCAGAGTTTTTTAACATTAGTTTTGGGTTGTCGAGCAAGCGTTCGCCATGGTCCTCTTGTTTCTTTGTACTCATCACTCTGTATAAAGGCCTGGATAGAAAACAGAGGATTTGTAATCTCTGTAATGATGATCATGTGGGCGATGAGTACCATATTTTGTTTGAATGCAGGAACACAAGCATTCTGAATAACAGAGAGGTCCATACCCAGGTATTATTTCCAACGTCCCTCTGTGTTTGAATTAATTCTGCTTTTGCAATCAGATAAGCCGAAAGTTATCTGTAAATTAGGAGCTTTCCTGAAGAATGTCCTTCCTTTGTTTAAGTAAGATCTGCTTTACTTCAAACATGCCGTGTGCCATCTTTACATTGTTTTCTTATTTGTAATTTATGTTCTGTGGCTCCATACCATGTGATCATGGTCTGAGCATCAAATTAAAAATGAATGAATGAAAAGAACGCCTTGATCCACAGTTGGGTGGTGTCCTTCTATGAAGTTGTACCACCAAGTACTGGCCTGGCATGCATTGATTGATTGATTGACAGATGTCCTTATTGCGAAAACATAAATAAATAGTTGAAAAGGTGAACAACAAGATAGAAAAGTGAAGTAAAAACATCCATCAACATGTGTGAAAAGGGGTAGGCAGTATAAACCTGATTAATCCTTCCTCTTTATTACTAATGCATCCCCTTTTTTGGGATCGGTGTGAACGCTGATTGTTGTCAGGACAGACTTTTCTGTCATTAAAGGGGCCGCTCTCGTCTAAACAAGTCCTGAGAGTCCGTTGATAGTGACGTGTAGGCCTGTTTGATTGTGAGGGACCAGCTTTATCAATCCAGACCAACACTGTCTGATCTCACCTTGATAAAGGGAAGCAAAACCACCTGAGTCCCAGTGTTTGGCTATGTATTAGCACACCTCTCTCGTCCAATCAGAGTACTCGGTCAGGACAAACTGTTGTGCATTAACCAGCTTTAGTTCTTGTTTCCTCGACCTCTCTGCTCTCCCTGTTTTGACTTCTTTCAGAGACTAATTGGTCTCTCATTCAAAACCTTGGTTGGTGAAACTTCATCTTTATATACTCTAAATGGCATCCAACTGAGCGCTGGCCAAAGATATCTTATTCCCGCTCACAGCTGAGCAGACAGTAATTCAGGCCATTTGTTGTGTTTTGCCGGGGAGCCAAAAGCAGCAGTTATTCATATTTCCCCTGATTTAAATCTTAATCATCACAGCTGAGGCCGGCCCTCCGTCTATAAATCAGTCAGGCTGCTTCAAGCATAGCGAGCAGTTCCTGTAGCTTTCCTCTGAAGTTCCTATAAAAGGTCTGGAAGCAGATGAATCTCTGTATGGCAGCCATCATAGCTTAGCATGCACTCCCTTCACCTCGCTCTAATTCATTTCTCAGGCCTGTCGCCCTGCTTTTGTGGGGCGTCTTCTCTGTTCTTCAGGGGCCACAGCCCCCCATGTGTGAGTGCTGCTGCAGGGCCCCGGGGGTCACGGGAAGGGGCCCTCTGTTTAAACACAGTGGTGCGCTCTGAAGACACCGAGCATTCCTCTCAGCACAAACAGGTGCTAAATTAGTCAGACGGTGACGGATTGCCACCCCGGAGAGAAAGAAATATGTTTTGTTTATTCAATTTTTGTTTTTCATCACTGCCGTAGCTACGGCGACGGCGGACACAAAGGGATTATATTCTCGCCTGACACCCTCCTCTGCACACACGCACCCTCCCTCTCTGTGCACCCGGGAGGACAATGAATCAAAGGGCCGCGTGTTTACCGACGCTCCGGGATAGTGCTCAAAGGCAGTGTACCCCCCCAGCCTCCCTGAACGCCCCTCTGTGCTCACCCGAGGGTAACAGGTCCCTGATCATTCACTCAGCTGATAACCAGCGGGGACAGGGGCCTCAGCGCGGTAATTAACCAAGCGCTAATTTCATTAACCTTTGCTTGTAGGTGGCATGCCGTGTCAAGCCGCAGCACACTGCCCAAAGAAGATAAACCCAGCTGGAGGTTTGGCTGTACGGGAGGCTCGGTTGGCAGCCATTGTGTGGGTGCAGGATCATCTCACACTGTCCGTCTCCCCAAACAGTGTCAGCTCACGCTATTTAGTAATCGATGGTTTGACCCTGTGCTCTCAGCCTCGCTCTGTTGTCTATTTAGCTTGGACCAAGTGGCAGAAGATGTGTGGATTTGTGTGTGTTTAAATACACCACACAGACTGAGAACATACTTGAGACTGAAAGGGCTGGATGCTTTACCCGAGTCTCCACGGTCTGGAGAGGAGCGCGATATCTCCGTCGGATTCTCACGCTGCAGAGTTGGACGGGGCTCTGGGAGCAGAAACCGGGATGCCTCATAAGGTCGGAAACACATCCCGATTCTCCTGGAACTTTTTTCTGTGGCTGGGAAGACAAATAGTGGCCCCTCCTCCCCCCTCCTCACACACCCTTTTTGTGTCTGGATGAAGGAGAGGGCTACGATGAATGGCAGGGCTGTGAGAGCTCGCCCTACTCAGCCCAACAAACCTTCTTTCTTCTGAAATTGTGTGCAATTTGCTCACACCATGCATTGACACACACACTCAAACAGCCCGCTCCTCTAGGTCTCTTCATCATTGGCAGGAATAGAGGACGACTGGAGATCACCTAAAGCGATCATGTTCAGCCAGAAAGGCAGAGAAAGGCTAACACACCTAGCTTCCTGAAAGATGTAGGAGGGAGCCCCAAACCAACTCTTAATATGATCCTTCATCGTTCATCCAAACAAGATATTTACTGTTTCATCTTCACTTAATTTAAGCCAACATCAAGACCGGATCAGATCCAGTCCCATCTTCCAGACAGGACTCAGTCTGATCTCATCTTAATCCACCATGAGCAGAGCACTTTGCAGCATTTAGCAAGTTACAGTGGCAAGGACAAACTTCCTTTAACAGGCAGAAACCTCCAGCAGGACCAGACTCATGTTAGACACACATCTGCTGAGACCGTGTTGGAGAGAGGGATAGAGGGAGATGAAGAGAGAGAGAGATGATAGTGGGGAGACGGATAGTAGTAGTTGTAGCAGCTGGAGTCTGGACCACGTCCACAGCAGCAGAGATCCAGAGGAACCTACGAGACAAGGGAGCTCAGGGACTCCAGAAAGGTCTATGGTTAGTAACTTTAATGGGACAGGAAGAGTTAAAGTGAGAGACAGGCAGAGAGAGGAGAGAGAGGGAAAGACAGGATCCCAGTGTGTCAGTCTAAGCCTATAGCAGCATAACTAAGACCTGGTCCAAGCCTGATCCAGCTCTAACTATAAGCTTTATCAAAAAGGAAAGTTTGAAGCCTACTCTTAAAAGTAGAGAGGGTGTCTGCCTCCCGGACCCTGACTGGTAGATGATTCCAAAGGAGAGGGGCCTGATAACTGAAGGCTCTACCTCCCATTCTACTTTTAGAGACTTCAGGTATGATGAGCAGGCCTGCATGTTGGGAGAGTAGGGGTCTAGAGGGGTAATCGGACACTATGAGCTCTTTAAGATATGAAGGTGTCTGACCATTAAGAGCTTTGGAGGTCAGAAGAAGGATTTTCAATTCTAGTCTAGGTTTTATGGGGAGGCAGCCTGTTATAGGACAAAATGATAAACCTGGACCTTTGCTTGAAGACGTTTCTCCCAGAGTTGTAATTGAAGACCCTTGATTTGATCCAATCTCCCCCAGATTCAGATACTTCTGAAAATCGTCAATGAACCCCCCCCCACCCTGACACACACTTAACGTTAATGGCACATTCCTAGCTGAACCCGGGGGTAAGCACTTCACTTTAAGCACAGATTAGCTCCATTGCTGTGGAGCTGTTTGCCCCTTGTTGCACTCATTATGATCAGGTAATGGATGCTTCATTTGACAGCGCATCTGTGCAGGAGACCCTCTGTGGGAGGAGATTCAGTCATTCCCTGGTATGAAAATATCTAGTGAAGTGGTGTTCCAATAGTTACCAGGTTTAGCGTGATTCAGCTCGAGGGTGTCAGAGCTCTGAGTCCAGATAGCACCGATTAGACCAATTGGAAAGGCTTTGTTTGAGGAGTTACAGTGTTAGCAGATGTGCTATTTTTCAATAAAATAAAATCTTTCTTGGGATGAAAGAGATTCAGCGGGACCACCTGAAAGAAAAGGGTTTCTCCGCCCCGACAGGGAAGTCTCTGAGGTGATCTCGCCTGAGAATTGCTGTGTTGCGTGCACAGAAAGTGTTTTGAAATACAGATGATCTGAAGCGCCGAATTTCGTATTACAAGGACATTTAAATTCCAACTAACCGACCAGTCTAAAGGTAAAAAAAACACTCTGAGGAGTCAAAGCTGAGCACATTTATCTCACATGGCTTCACAAATCACAGAGTGGGTTTGTTGTGATTCTGAGATAACTCCTGCTATTTTGGGGGTTTTTACACCTTTATTTTGTAGAGGAGAGGAGAGTGGAAAGTATAGGAAACTGGGGGAGAGAGTGGGGGAAGGACATTCGGGAAGGAAGCCACAGGGTGCATTTGAGCCCCAGGCCACCTGCTATATGGGCGTGCAACTTAACAATTCGGCTAACTTGCTAATATTTTAAATATTGAAGGCGTGAAATGTGTCACATGTTGTGTCTAATCTAAAGTGCAGCAACCTGATTAATGTCTACTACCATAATGCTCTAAAGCTCTACTACCTGGATGAAAAGGAGCACAGGTGTTGATGTCATCAGGTAGTGCGGCGTGGTTTGTCAGTGTGTGGATCTAGTAAATGGAGATAAAGTTGTATGTAGGCTGTGTCTGGTTAAACTGACATATAACCACTCCACCAGAGCAATGAGGAACCAGCACAGGCATGAGGATGTTAACTTGCAAGGAGGACTGAAGGCTGGTGGTGCTAGCTCTGCTATAGGTAGACACACCAGGTAATCGTTTAGAGACTATGTAACCCTGCATTTAGCTCAAATCTGAAACAGGTCATTTCTGAGCGTCCCTAGTTGGATATCATTTGTTGCATGTGTTCATGTTAATGTCGGTGAACTTATTCTTGTTTTTCTATTCTCCTCCCCCAGCTGTCCAAGTGCACGTTCTCAAAGGGGACAAATCAGGCGAGTGGTGGAAGTTCACCGTCAACATCATTTCTGTCTACAAGCAAGGTGAGCATCGCATCCGCCGCGGGGACCAGCTGCTGTGGGTGCGTGCGAAGGACGTGGCCTGCAAGTGTCCAAAGATCAAACCCGGGAGGAAGTACCTCCTCCTGGGTACGGACGACGACTCTCCCGGACAGAGCGGCGTGGTGGCGGACAAAGGCAGCCTGCTCATCCCTTGGAAGGACCTGTGGGGTCGCCGGCTGAGGAAGTTCCAACAGCGTGACAAGAGGGGGAAGTGCTAAAAGTGGCTGGGAAGGAGAGAGATGGAGAGATGGAGGCGAAGTGACGTCTCCACTGTGATGAATGCAAGAGGAAATGATGATTGAAGAAAAAAACTGGAGAGTATAACATGGAGGGACACAGGTGAATAGTTGGAGAAGTGGGGAAAGGACTGAGTGCTGCTGCTCTGAGTTGGAGCAAAAAGTTTAGTGTTTTTTTTTTTAGGAACTTTTGTGAAGGAGCTCATTCCACAGTCGTTTTTGTCTTTCAAGGTTTGTTTTGTTGTTTAATTGCAGAGTTTGCACCTAATGTTTCATTTATGTCATATCCTGACTATGTTACCCATGATGCCTTTGTTTTGTTTTTTTACAGTCCTGTGTTAAGTTGTTGGAAAGAGCAATGCATCTTCTCAATCCCTTTTTTTGTATTTCAATAGGACCCGGTCCAACTGTGCTGACTTCAGCGTTATCTTGTTAAATGAAGACACACTGCTTAGCTTTCACCACACTCACATGGCGGCCATTTTTCTCTGATGTCACGTTCAGGGTGGGAAGCTCATGGTGTTTTTTAGCTATTTACAACACGTCCCAGTTGTCTTGAAAGCGATTGATTGGCTGCCTGAATTTAGTGGGGGATGGTGCAGACCAGTGAAGACGACACCAACAAATTTGGCGAGCGCTCCAGGAGAACCTGTCCCTATTCACTACACATGATCCAGAATCTGACCCTGAACAAGAGGATGAGCTGTTGCAGTGTCGCTGCTCCAGCTTCAACAGCATGTCTCTTAGTAGCACACCAAGATTTGAGTGTTATTCCTACTTTCTTGCCTTCTTTGAGTGACCTAATGCTGTTGACGCTCGTTTTTGTTGCAGGTTGGCACAAACAAACAAATTAGATGACACATTGATGTTAGTATAAGAAGCAACCAATGTTTTCTTTGGTCCTCTGGTGCCAACACCCTAAAAGTATTGTGGAATCATTGTATCATGAACCGAGATTCATGGCTTAAATAGCATTTTGAACTGAGTTTATCAACACATCCCTGGCAGCCTAATGAGTTATCAAATATGTTTAATCTTGCAGTATCATCCAGATGTTCCTCTGTGTTGAACTTTTCATTTTCTTTTCAGTAATAAGGATATATTTTCAGGCCACTGTTCCTGATCTGTATTATTTGGAACCAGGCAAACAGCAACATGATATTTTTGTTTCAATAAAAGCATTTGAGCTTCATTCCCTGAGCGAGACGTCTGAGGTAAAGGCTGCTGTGTGAATAAGGTGCTTCAAGAGTCTCCATGCATGTTCAAGTAGATCCTCAAGTCGTACCCTGCCAAACTTTGGATAAACTTCTCCGACTGCCAAAAGGTAAAAATAGTGAAATTATTCCTAAGCATGAAAAACATAATGGGTGCAATTTTGTTTGAGAGCTCCTGGCTCACATGTGAGTGTTACCTCAGTGAAATAACCGCCATATTGACCCTCAGCTCAATCTGTGTAACGATCACATTTCATGTCAGCGCTTTTCGATGTGTCAGCAGTATGTTGTGGTCGTGACCTCTGCAATGTAAAGTAACCATACGTGCATACATAGACATTATTTTTTTGTAGATAGTGAGAGTAGAGTGGAATGTCAACCATGCACTTATTCTACCAGTAAAACGTAAAGAACATATGAGATATGTTCACAAGTCAGAGATCCCATTACTGCGCCATCTGATGCAAAAAAGCTGTACAGTTCAAATCACGTCTGCCTCACTCGTGTTTTTTTTTTAAAGCTGCACACAGGTCAGAGTTTATTTTCTAGTAAAGGATTAAACTGAAGCTGGATGTCAAAGTAAGAGAAATGATGAAATGAACCATCTCACCTCAGAAAAAAGAGATATCAACCTATCAGCAGTCCTCGTACCACTGATGTAATGCATGCTCACTACTTACTGTAGCTGACTGATGGCTAACAATGATTGTGAATTATGTACACATTTAATTTGTATACAGTATTCAGTGTTGTGGGAAAATAACCTGTGGAGTGATATAATATCACAGATGTTTATTGTACAGTGCGTTCAGCACGCCGTGTCAAATGTTTGTCGTCTCAAAGCTCCTTTTTGAGGACCACCATAAAGACTTGGTACACGACAGACATGACTGATTGTCTCCATGTTATATAGCTGTATAGTATTACTTTTTTATTTTTTGTTAAACATTAACTAGATCTATCTTCATGTGAACTAAACAAGAGTTTTAAATATTAGAGGCTAAATAAAGATAAATAAATGGATGTCAGAGAAAAAACAACTCTGATGAGAAATACACGAGCACACCTCCGTACTCCGTGCGTCACGCTGTATTTCTCTTTAAATAACACGCAGATTCATCAGTTCCCACTTCGACAGGTTCTGCAGAAAGGTACCAGACTTCTGCCCCTCCATAAATCACACCTGAGTAATTACCTGTTCACACACCAGCTTGTAAATGTTGTTCAGCAGTGTCCATAGCAAATAAAGGTTGTGTAATGTCTTGTAATACTAATATATTATGTTTATCATAAATGAATATATTTAATGACACATGAAACGATGTGGCTTATGTGGTTTTTATTTTTTGGATCTTTAATTTTTTACTTTTTTTTGCATTGAATTGTAGATGGCTGTAATGAAAAGTATTGATACATGTTTGGCTATTGAACAGCCTGATAGAACTGAAAATTAATTCATCTGAAATAAAGCTGTTTAAAAAACGACTTCAGGGCGATCGCAGCCAGCATGACGTTTTTTATTCCCCCTGACCCCCGACCTCCTTTAACCTTTTATTTCAGTGTCTTTAATGTGTAATTCTGCAAGGTGCTAACATTTATGACTATTTGAGGGATGCATGATATGGATTTTTCTGAGCCTATAACAACAACTAAAACAACCTGCTCCTCATGGCTGATACCAAAAGGATTATCAATATTTTTTTTCCCACATTTTAACATTTTAAATATGTCGTTTCTGCACACCTGAGAGTAAAACATACTTGTATTTAAAGAGAAAAGATGCATTAATATACAGACTTCACTGAGCTTCACTGAAAATATGAAAAACTGAGAACTATCTCATTGTCATGTTGGTGTGTTTTAAAGTAAAGAAAGTGAGAACTTTTAAAACTTATAAAGTATTTGAATTCCCTGTGAGTGAAATTAAAATATAATCTGCTGCTAAAGAAGTGATCATAATTGGTTTACAGAGTATTTCTGCCTCCATAAACTCCTCAGACAATAAGATCTGCTCTCCTGTAGACGTATTAAAGCTGTGATATAATCCACAGCACAGATGTTATTGTTGTAGCTGGCAGGTTCTGGCATCAGTGCATACCTGAACTTATCCCTCTGAGGGTTCCAAACAAAAACACAGAATCCTGAACCTGCTCTGAATGAGCGTCCATCTGTCTCAGCCGGAGGACAGAGTATTGATGAACTGCTCCCACAATGCAATGCAAAATACTCCAAAGGGGGCGACCAATCATACGGAGACTGCCGAGTGTTTCGAACTGTGTTCTCCATTAACGTCGGACCACCAGGTTCAACACCTACGAACTCACTTAAAGGTAGATGGAGCAAAAATGAAGGATGCAGATATCAGTGTTCTGGCATTAAAAGTAAGACTGTGGTTAAAATGTTACAATGGAACGGAATGGAACACATCAAAGCAGAATAGAATGGAATGGAATGGAACACATCAAAGCAGAATAGAACGGAACGGAACACATCAAAGCAGAATAGAATGGAATGGAATGGAATGGAACGGAACACATCAAAGCAGAATAGAACAGAATGGAACGGAATGGAACACATCAAAGCAGAATAGAATGGAATGGAATGGAACACATCAAAGCAGAATAGAATGGAATGGAATGGAATGGAACGGAATGGAACACATCAAAGCAGAATAGAATGGAATAGAATGGAATGGAATGGAACGGAACACATCAAAGCAGAATAGAACAGAATGGAATGGAATGGAACACATCAAAGCAGAATAGAATGGAATGCTGTCAGTTGATCAAAGCCAAATAACGACAGAATAGAATTCTGAACAACAAAAGCAACACCAGGAACAACCTGATCCCACGTCACATTAATTAAATCCACATAAAGGAGTCCATCACATTCCTCCTCTGCCTGTTGACACTGTTGTAAAAACAGTGTCCGTGTCAGGCTGGTCTTTTCATTTCTAATCAGTATTGTGTAAAAATGTCTCCTTTGGTTGCTGTTTGCGTTGGTCACGCCAGCATAGCTACAGCAAAGGGTCGATACAGAAGTATAAACCAACCTTAATCTGTGTTGTTAAGTTTCTAACATAAAACAAAAGATCTTTGTATTGATTTTAAACTGAATTATCAACCAGTTCTCCAGAGCCTGAGAGACAAGAACAATCTCATTTCATCGAGAGCGCCTGTTCACTTCAGGACTTTGATCACTGGTGATTTGGGCGGGGTGGGAGAGCTGAAAAGAGATCTGGGTGTGTGTGAGCCTCCCTCTCAGTGTGTGTGAAGATGAAGCTGGAATAACAAACACGCAGACATGATACGACCCCTGTTTTTTCAGCGTTCATACTACACAGAGTGACCTGAACGCAGGGGTCAGGTTTCCATCTGCAGCACCGACTTGGAACTTTCCACACGGATGAATCCCCACGCTCAGACCGCTGCCATTGTCTGCCTGTAAACGGGGAGAGAACTCCTCGGAAAACAGAGCGAGACGGGGCGGTGCGGGTGATGCGACACGCTGAGGGTGTCCTCTCTTTGGTGGCAGGGTGGCCCTCTAACCTCTGATTGTCCGCTGTGCTGACAGCTGCCAGGAAATGGAAACAGCGAGCGGTGGAGTGACATGGCCTAAACTCCCATGACATAAATCACATATGATGGAAAGAGCCTGATGTCTTTGTCAGATTGAGCCCGTAAAAACATGTGGAGGATTTGGATTTATTGCCTTTTCCTTATTGTTTCTTACCCCCCTGAAAGGTCAGCGCTGGGCGTTATGAGACCGCAGCGTCGGCCCCAAACGTTGAAACAACATCACAGGAGGCATTTTGTGACTTCCAAGCGTTCGGCTGCGTTTTATAACTCTGCAGGGAAACGTGCAGCGAGCTCCTCAGACAGAAGCAGCCCTACATTTTCACTGTTCAGGAGGACGACGTTACACACAATCTGCACCTTGCACAAGTGTGGTGTAAAAATGAAGTTGGCCTGTTTAACCTGTGTTGAATGATGGGATTTCTCTTGGAATATATTTGACTGGTTATTCATTATGGTTGTTTATTTTGCACTCAGAGGTCCATTCTTATTCTCATCATTTATAGACTTTACTTCATGTTTATAGTTAGTCTGTAACTCTTACTGTTTTCATACTTTCCTCATCATTCCTTTCCTCATCATTCAAAATCTGAGCCCATCATTTTGTTCACTTTTTATCAGTCTTATCAAACGTTTATATGCTGCAATACTTTTGGATGCAACATGCTTTGAAACATGCTTTTTTTGAACCAGGCTGTAAACATGTTTATTTCTGCTGTAAAGATTATCTTCTTTGAATGGGTGTGTTTGTGGTTTCTGGTGCTTTTGCAGCCTGCCTCTAGTGGACACTCGAGGCACTGCAGTTTTTGTTTTTATATATATATATTTTTGGGCTTTTTATGCCTTTAGAAGAGAGACAGGAAATGTGGGGAGCAGAGAGCGGGGGAAGACATGCAGCAAACCTCTGCGATGAGGACTGTAGCCTCTGTACGTGGAACTGCAGTTTTTAACACTTCCACATTAGTTTCATATTTTAAGATCTGAGGTTGCAGCTTGCTCCTGAGTATTTCAGACTGTCTAACTTATTTGTTGAACTCTGCCTGTAGGATGTACTCAGCCAGCGTAGTTTCACTCTAAAAGAAAAAAGACTACCAGTCCCACACCTCAGCACACACTTGAAGGAAGGAGCTGGACTGTGTTTGAATGATGCCATGCTTCATCCTGCACACTGCTGACTAAATTCATCCCATCTGCTGTGTTAACATAGTATATAAATATCACTACAATCTAAACTAGTAAAATAATTACACATTCATTTAACTTTCAGTCACTTTTGAATGTTCTAAATCTGCTTCTAAAAACAAGCCGGGTCTTACTAAACGTCATAAAACTGTGGAGGGGAAATGACACAGGATCAAGACTTCATTTAATTAAAGCTGATGTTAACACCACCAATGACCACCCTGGTGGGACAGGGAGCCTCACTGGCAGCTTAATCCCATTCACAGCGCCACATCAACAGACCCCATTGAGACCTCCGTATGGAGGGGAAGTGATAAAGGCGCTCCAATAATAGTCCAATTAATCGTTAATTACAGTATATTGACAAGAAATTCATTAACTCTGGAGTAAAAGGACAAATTTTTAACACAATAATCAGTGTTTCATCACACGGGAGAGAGAGAGACTAATTATTGAAGTCTACACATGAGTTTGGGCAAAGCGCTGAGGGGCCTGTGATACTTAAGTGGATTAGTTGTTTTGGAAGAAGGAGGAACACCAGAGGGGATCACAGAGACTGATTAGCATTAGCTAACAGCCAGACCTTTAGCGCCACCAACTCTGTAATCTCCATTCATAGAAAAACCTTGCATCACATTTGATTTTAGTCATGGATGTTTCATTATTTAGTCATTTAAAGTCTGATTTTCACTTTGCTACGTCTAATTTGAGACAAACAACGAAAGGCAACCATGATGTTTTTGTTTTTCTGAAACCCACTTGGCCTCCTGCTCCTTCTTCTTAACCCTCTGTTAGACTCAAACCGCTCCACAGATTTTTGTTTGCTCTTGAGCATTTGACCAAACAGAGAATATAACACTCTGGTTTTATCAGCCGACTACATTTAGTTCTGAAATCCTGATCACTGTGAATCTTTGAAAGACAAGATAACAATCAACTCATGCAAATATAGATGAATATTCAACATTCTACGATGCCCAAGTACCACATCACATGTACTCAGATATTCTTCATACTAAGTCAACTGACTTTAATGCCAAACCCCAAAAATTAGGACAGAATCAAGAGGTTCAACAAAGAGGAAGAGGAAGAGGAAGCGTTATTGGACGCATTGTGTTACAGGCCAGGCCGCCAATTCTGGTGACTTACTTTCAAGAATGGATCATCTTTGGACAAATTGCAAGACACAAGAAAAGTTATAAATGATGAACAAGATTCTCCATGCACAGCCAACTTGTGTTGGGAAATAAAGGATAAACCGCTGCACACAGAAATTACTTTATGAGGACTTTATTGTGAAGCAAAACACGGCGTTTGCACTACTTTTGGAACTTTTTATGAGGAGCAGTCATCTTGCTGTGGTGTGAAGCTGAATGTAGACTCTCCGCAGGTTGGGAGTAATGGATATGAACAGGGTCCACTGTTCATAGCTGTCTCTCTCCTCTGCTCAAAGAATGGAAGAGCTTTAAATATATAGTGTGCATATTTACGAGATGCCAAAAGCACTTTACAACACCTGTAACTTCCAATTTAGAAAACTTTTTGTGTCTGAGCTTTCTGAGAACTTTAGCTGTGATGGAGAGCAGAGCAGAGACACACAGCATGTAGGTGGAAGTTAGTGTGTTCATTTGTTCTTTTATTACTGCTGCAAACCAATCGGGAAATACTGAGTTATTTCTGTGTTTCTCTGCTTTGTTTTCATCAGCAAGGGTCGCTCCTTTTACTTTATCTTTTGCTTTAGGTTGAAAAAAGACTTTTGATGTTTTTTCCCATAAGCCTCAGTACTTTTTAATCCTATGCACCTAAAAAATAAAGATTGTATTGTTTTTAAGCATGTAGCATTTAAAGTATCTCACATTTTAACAAACCTGTTCTCACTTTTTGACTGCAGTCTATACGCTCAACTTTCCTTCCTGCCATCTGCCCTCTTTTGCTTCCCAGCCTTCATTCACAGTCAGGAACTAAGACTCCATGTTACACAAAGTGAAGCGGTACTTGATATCAGCCCACAGTGTGACCGCTGCATACACACATACATGAACACACCACATAAAAACATGTATGTGCACAGACACACACAGGCGAACTCAGAGCCCCAATGTATGTCACCCTCTGCTTTTAACACTTCACTGAGCCCCCGTCCCCTCACCTCTTCTCACACTCATTCACTCTGCCTCTCCAGTCCCCTCTTTCTTGCATTGCACATGGTTCAAAAGCTGTATTTCTGGCTTACTACACTGAAGCACAAAGACTCTTCTTATGCATCCTGGAGAAGCCCCACTAGAGAGGCCTCCATCCCGTCCTGAAGAGGAGAGTCAGTCCTCTTTTTTCTCATTACCATTTCCATACAGGCTTAAGCCACTTGGCTTTTGGATGGTGTGTACTATATTTTTCACCCATCCCACCTGCCCCCCTTCATTCACGAGGCCTGAGTTAAATGATCAGTTAGACAATCAGCTCATAAGCGAGCTCTTTTTAATGCCCATTCACGCATGCTGTCGGGTCCAAAGTGGATGGATCTCATTGGAGTCTGAGCTGTGAGGAGAGTCCTTCAGCCACCTCACAGTAGCGCCCTGTTTTCACCGCCTGAGATGTAACTGGGACACCAATCAAAGTTAAAGAAGACTCTGAAGTTATTAGATTTATGAATTCCAACTATACAAACACATTTTTACATTTTTATACCAACTTTTAGACGGACTTTGGTGTCATTTTCTTACAACAGCCAATCAGTCTATTGCAATTTGGTTAATTTGGAGTATTTTGATCATTAGTGGCGAATTCTGACATTCCTGAATTGGATTCAGATATGGTAGCTTGCATGAGGAATTTGCAGGAAATAATGTAGCAATAATGCACAAACTGTTTGTAATTTTCTACCACTGTTATTACCTTTCTGTGTTCAATACCTGACTCTGATTTGTCCATATTCCATAACTATATTTTGGGGGTCGCGGGCTGAAAAGTTAGGAACCCCTGCACTAGACTATTCCATTAGACCGCTACTCACTCACATAGACATGAGATCTCACAGAAGTTTGTGAGATCAAACATGACTCTAAAATGTCAACAGATTTTAAAAGTCACAGGGCAGAAGACCTCAATCTGCTGCTGCAGCCATGGTAACAGAAAAGCAGGGTAATGCTCGGTTTAACCCTGAATTAAAATATTTATTTTAACGTCTTATTGTCCCACAAGTAGGCGTATAAGAACATACTGTTACAAAGGAAGTGCTACAAACCAGTGAATCTCTGGACTATCATTCTTAAACCAATTAAATCATCATGAAATTGACATTTTGTACCAACTTGTTTATGTCTTTAGTTGGTAGCTGGGTAATAAGTGGGATCATGTACAGTGTGTGGGTGGTGATAGCAGATTGGAACCTCTGCAGGATGAGACAAGACCAGTATCAATAAGGATAGTATTTTTAGGTTTCTATTTGATGAAAGAACTTAAAGAATTATTGATTACTGATATGTTCTTGTGTAATTTCTTAAACTCTTAACTATTTAAAATCAGGAATAGCCTCAAAAGAATCCAGCACGTTAGGCCGTGATGTCATTGAATAAGAGTTTGATATTGGTGCTTTGTTTGTTTTTTTTTGTCTGAAAATGTGTTATTATCATTCAAGAATATGAAAATGACCACCTTGTAAAGAAAATGGTGATGATAAAGTGTATTTGTTAAGCACCTCTTAAATCTAGTGTAAGAAAATGCGTCAGAATACCTGAAAAACCCAACAAGTGTTAGTCCTGATGGAAGAAATTGGGCCAAATCCGTCAGGCGACACAGATCTGAGTAGAAATCTGTAGTTTCCTCTTTGCTGCTCTGCTGTTTGGCCCTTCCTCGTCCCCCCCCCGCCCTCCCCTCCTCCTCCTCAAACGACCACATTAATATCTGAAAGTGTTGGCTCCGACTAAAAACACTCATGGACTAAACAAAGTGCAGAGTGACTTCAGGGTCTGGGATCTTCAAATAAACCCTGCCTGGGTGTCATGGGGACCAGGAAGTGGAATTAACTGCTATATTAGCTGACCTTCATCTTGTTGTTTGTTTCAACCTGCCTGGCTGGGCCTCGGCCTGGCCCGTAACCACGGCTCTCCGGGCCCAACAATGCTGGCATTTCCCTCGGCGGAGAAACACAGGCCTCGGAGGTTTACCGAGCAAACAAGACGGCTCCTGCCAAACACTCCTGGTTCCCACATCTCACAATCACTTTTTCTATCGCCATTTTTTCCTCTGTCCTCTGCCCGTCCATGGAGCTGTAAGGCGCTTCCAGAAAGTTCTGGGTCAAGTGAGACAGAAATGTACTGTAGGAAAACAGAGCGCTGACCTATGCTGAGATTTAGAGCAGTAAACTGTCATTTTTATGGGTGTAGACATGAAACTCTCAGGGTGTCCCACTTTAGTTTCCAGAGCGGCTGCAACATAAATGCAAAACTATTCCTCTAACGAATGATTATCTCAATCCCACACTTTTATAACCTGCTGCGGTTCAATTTACATTTAACTAGAGGTCACTTCATGAGGAAAATATGTTCAACAATCTTACTTAAGGACATTTACCGTAACCATAAAAACATCACAAAGTATTTGATCACAGCTTTTTGGAATCTGTCTTGAAATAGTAAAAATGCATCAACGTTTTTGGGTCTTTTGACGCCTTTATTTAGAGGACAGGAGGGGGGGCAGAGTCAGAATCTGGGAAGAGAAGAGAGAGCGGGGCTTAACGTGGCAAACAGCCACAGGTCTCAAGGACTATAACCTCTGTTCATGGGACATGCAGTTTAACCACTGAGCTAACCGGCTCCCTTAACATCAAAGTCTTATTTTGCATCAACAACAACTTATGAAAATTAAAGTTCAAAACTAAGAGAAGCATAATTCAAAAACAGGTCATACTGCTGCGTCCCGTTCAGTATCATTAAACAACTTGTATAAATGCGGTCAGTTCTTGGTCCATTAAATCCCTGGGAGTGTCACTATTCACCTGTTTGTACTGAGTCTCAGTTTCACTGTAAACAGTTCCACAGAGGCTTTCCTCTGGCTTCCTTCAGCGGTATGAACCTGAAACAGAAACTGATGTTCTTGTGATGTTCTTGTAATTAACGGGTCTTCAGTTTGCTGAAATAACAACATCATGATGCAGCTTAGTCAAAAGTCCAAAGTCAAGCTTTGTCAGGTCTGTCCTCAAGAGGAGAAGAAAACTACGTCTAAAATGTTTGTTTGTTGAATGGAGGTCTATGAAAGAGGATTAGAGACACTGATGTTTCTTTAGCTCTGACCTTCTTCACGGAATGTTCCATTTGTTCTCAGAATTCTGACATCATCAAAGACAGAATTCTGACATCATCAAAGACATAATTCTGACATCATCAAAGACAGAATTCTGACATCATCAAAGACAGAATTCTGACATCATCAAAGACAGAATTCTGACATCATCAAAGACAGAATTCTGACATCACCAAAGACAGAATTCTGACATCATCGAAGAGAGAATTCTGACATCATCAATGACAGAATCCTGACATCATCAAAGACAGAATTCTGACATCATCAAAGACGGAATTCTGACATCAAAGACAGAATCTGACATCATCAAAGACAGAATTCTGACATCATCAAAGACGGAATTCTGACATCATCAAAGACGGAATTCTGACATCATCAAAGACGGAATCTGACATCATCAAAGACAGAATTCTGACATCATCAAAGACGGAATTCTGACATCAAAGACAGAATCTGACATCATCAAAGACAGAATTCTGACATCATCAAAGACGGAATTCTGACATCAAAGACAGAATTCTGACATCATCAAAGACGGAATCTGACATCATCAAAGACAGAATTCTAGATCACCTGCTGTTGCTCTCCATACAGACTGTTTCTCCTGCTGACACCTGATTGGTGGATACTACTCAGACTACAGACAGAGACCAGAACCCTTCTCAGACAAAAACCCAGACCCTGAGATCCAGATTCAACATGTCTCTGAATCAGAATCTGTAATTACAGGTTAGTTGTAGCTGAAAGTAAAAAGCTTTGTCAGGTCTGTCTTCAAGAGGAGAAGAAAACTACGTCTACAATGTTTGTTTGTTTAATGGAGGTGGGATCCATCATTTCTGATGCTGCGTTCAGGGAAGTCAGGAAATCTAAACACTGATTGTCTTTAGTGACACAGCATCAAGCAGATTAGTGTCTCAGTGTAAATGTTTGATCTAGAACAGATTGTTTCTCTGTTTATAGAGGGAAAGAAGTCACCTTCAGGTTTTCCTCCTGCTTTTGCTCTCCATACAGACTGTTCTTCCTGCTGATACATAATTGGTCCAAACTACCTGGACTTCAAAAGTATCACAAATGAAAACCAGAAGACTTCCCATGCTGAAAATCCAGACCCGAGCCCTACAGATTACCCTGCACTGTAACATAAAAGCATTTCCTTTAAAAGTTTTGCGATATCAATAAATCATTTCCAATGACAAAGTCAAGCACCGTGAATGTTTGACCAGAAACTGAATTTCATTTCAATCAGGTGAATGTTTTAGAGGTTTGGGTCTGTTTTATCCATCAGTCAGTACGTTGCTCCATCCCACAGAAGTTGACATAAAAACGGAGTAAAAGTGAAGTGGTCCAGCGCTGCTTGTAAATCAGTCTCCTTGCTCGCTTGGATTGACATCAAATAGTCAGGAAACAGAACTCATGTATAAAACTGAGAAGACTTTTACAAGAGAAGACTTCTCTTTTACTGCAAACAAGTATTTTCTGTCAAAGAAAAAAGACTGGAGTTATATGAAAAAGAGGAATAAAACAAAAGCTATATAATAAGAGGAAAAGGCTCCACAGTTTGACGGCTGTAGCCAAAATACTTCCTCACAGGGTTTCAAACTGAGGATGTCAACCCTGAGAAAAACAACAAATATTGGTGGTCAGGATCAAAGGGAGAAAACAGAAATATCACCTCCTGTTAAGATACAAGGTCTGATGGTGCGATTTGGTCACCTGTGTGTGCGTGTGTCACAGAGGGCGGTTGGATTCAATCTCGCCGTGGCATCAAAGCGGCACGGCCATCAAAAGCTCAGCATCAGCGCGTGGATCAAACACGCCTCAATCCCAGCAATCATCCACGGGGTCACGGGAGGACGACCCGGGTCAGACCGCAAGCCAGGGGGAAATATATTTACACATACCTGCACATTCATCCATCAGCACAAAGACTCACCTTCATATCGGTAACCTTGGGATTCTGGTTGTTCTATTGTTTAAATAAGGAGGGGATAGCCTTCAACCTGTGCTGTACACAAGCTGAGCTTTCATGACTTCTTTACATTAATGTTCACAGTTAGCTTTAAGGTGGCTGTGATCAGAGACAGCACCAGGTGATTGATAATAAGGTGATACTGGGAACAAGAGCAATCGCCGCAGCAACAGAGTAAAAATGGCATGGTGTAGATGTTTTTCAACGTTTCAGAGAATAACATGACTGCAATCTGCAAAACATGCTGCAAGTATTCAGAGGAGAAACTTCCATCAGATCCATGTCCAGTCCGTCTACAATCCGCTGCGGTCCAGCTCCTTGCTCTCCCGGGTGTTTTCAGAACACAGCACGGAGCAGGACCACCAGACAGCTGGAGTCATGTGACCGAGGTTTCCCCTTCTGTAATCACTGAATCAAGGATTCTCCTCCTCCTCCTCTCCTCATCCATGTTGTCTTTCTGGTCCTCTTTGTGTGAGTGTTTTATTCTGAAAATTAACCGGATGTTTTCATTTTGTTTTGGTGAAACCTGACTTCCTGTCCCGCTCCATCTGCTCTGTTGAGATTGATGCATCGTGCTCCGGCATCCAGCAACAATAGAAGCCTTGTGTATCTGATCCGGAGGGCTCCAACCTGCCGGATCAGAGCCGCAACCGGATCAGAGACGCAGCCGGACACAACGGAGCAGATCCAGTGGAAGTTAACACATTGACTAGAATAGAAAACTTTTAGATCCGGTGCTGTGACGGATCGGAGACGGACCGGACATGGATCTGGTGGAATTTGGCATTTGGGGACCCAGTTGGCCCATCCTTATTATCACTAAAGAGTAATGTTGTATCACTTTTTACAGTGTTAGTTGCACAACAAGGGATCTTTAAATTTACATAAAAAGTTCCTCCAGGATCATCCAAGGAGGAGTACTATGAGTAACTGCCCTGAGACGCAGACTGACCAGCCCAAGAAAGGAAAACAGCTCAGAGCTCCTGACTCACATCCTCTGCTCCTCCAATCATGTTTCAGATTCCTGAGTTATGTGTGCTTCCATGTGGACAACAGCTCTTTTTCCACAATGAAAGAAATGTGGTAAACCCACACACCCATAAATGTGACTGACAGGAGAGTACCAGGATTATAAAACAGTGCAGCAGCAGCAGGCAGGGATAACCGGCCATGCCTGTAAATCAACAGGTTTAAATTTATTCTGCTCAGGGAAACAAGCACTCCACGTTCAATTAAACGGCTAAGCTGTCCTCACGCAGCCGAAGGAAACATTGATAAACCGAGAAGTTCTGATGACATGAACCCATTACCGGGGTGTGTCGGCGCATCTCAATGCATCAACAGCTCGCAGGGGGAGCCGTGAATCTTTCAGCACATTAATAAGAACAGACTGAATGCATGTGTACTGCAAATTACCCATAATTACAAATATATATTTATACTCTGTAAACAATAAAAGCTCTCACAAATACTGCTAACCTTTTTTTCTCTTGGGTTTTAAAGGGAAACTATTCCTCTTCCACAGATTGATTATCAGCATTTGATTTGTTGTTGTCCGGCCAACTAAAGTCAGGAGGTCAAAGGAGGTCGTCTTGTTGGTATCTTTGCTGAATAGGCTTACCTGTTGGCATTTGTTTACAAGTCCAAAAAAGGCCCAAAAGTGACACTAAACTACACAAATTCAGAACAACAAAGATGCAAAAGAGACACAAAATGACATCCAAGAAAAGCAAATTGGCAAAAGCACCAAAGTGACCACAGAAAGGTGTCAAATCAAGACAGGTCTCTCTTGGAAACAAGACCCAGACTGTATGGTAAAAGGACGTAGTCTCTGTGACGTCACCCATTTGTTTCTGAAGCAGAGTTTTGAAGCCCATCAACGATGGTCGCCATATTGGAAATGCTGACTCAACCTAACTTTGCTCAGCAAAGAGGGGGTGCTGGTGGCCTAGTGGTCTAAGCGCCCCAAATACAGAGGCTATAGTGCTCATCGCAGGGGGTCGCCAACTCGACTCCTGGCTTACTGGAGCTTTAATTTGGCTTGTGTTTTTATTTGCAGCAGATTCCTTTCTTGGTATTATTGCGTGTGATTTCTTGCCCTGAATATCTCCTATAATCCTCATTAATAATCTTTTCCCAGGCATGTGGTATCCATTATTTTGGAGTGTGTTTGACATTTACAGAGTGGCTAATACAGCACATTTCCTCACGTCTCAGTCTTATCATTCCATCAGATTCGTTGTCGCTCCAACAGATGAGCTAATGACTTTCTTTCCTGCTGGAGGAAGTGATGAAGTCAAAACAATGTCCCGACTTTGCAGGAATGATCCCTCTGATGTATCACAAGGTGAGGATTACTGCTGTGACAGCTGAAGCACAACATGGTAATCATTAAACTCGGAGTGAGACATCACATCAGAGAGCTTTATCAATAACACAGCGAGCTACAGGTACTAGAGACTGGACGTGACTCTTACCGGGTCATGCGGCTCATATGGAACAGATAGATGAGATCTCTGAATCCGCTTTGTTAGACTACTTCACCTTGCGTGCTGCATGGGTAAGAGGGAGTGGAAACACTGTCTGTGTAGACTCAACACACTGAATGTGTGTGTGATAGAAGCCTGTATAAAAAATGAACATGGTGTGTGTTTCTGCATACACTGATTTCAATGTTCAACATGCGTGTGAAGCTCGCCCGGGCTCCTCTCTCTTCTCTCCAGGGGAGGTGTTGTGAAAGCTCGATGGACATCTCTCTTCTCTGCATCTGGCTCTTAGAAGTGTCTGCGAACACATGGGCCCATTAGTTCCACCTCCGGGTGGACTCCCGCCTGATCTACACTGATGTGATCTCACAGGGGCCCGGGCCAGCCCTCCCCGGGGACCCATAACCACCCAGGCACCAGAACAAATAGCTCAGCGCTTACGCACACGTCTTTATGGCAGGTGATTCCCTGCCCTGTTTCCAGAGCATGCAGGGACTTCAAAGTCTCTCTCTCTGACTGTTGTTCTCACCCTTGGCTTCTTCTTCTCCAACCTGCCACGTCTTTGGATTCTTGGCCGTGGACAAAATGAGGCATTTACAGGGTGAGGTCACTGAGGTGTGCTTTGATGCCGAAGAACGAGAATGAATATACGTGTACTCATCTGAACTGGTACACTTCAGCATCAGAGTGCAATCTTGCTTTCAAAAATCGGCCAGCCACCCTCACAAGACGGCTGTTCTCTCTGACGTCCTGCTTGTACTGCTGTGTTCAAGACTGCAAATTGAGGTGCGTTTCGACCGCAGGAACCAGGGTCTAAATCTTGTTCCTGGATAGTTAATATCCACCTGAATGTTCCTGCTTTGGGGGTTGTACTTTTCAAAGGTCCAGGAACTTTAAGGGTGGGACCCGCAGTGCTTAACATTTCTGATTGGTAGAGTACCCTCATTGTTTTTATCTCACCCTCCGTCCACAATAACATCACTTGGTTTAATAACTCCTGAACAATGGTCTTCTTTGAGCCTGATTGTGTGAATGCGTCTCTGTCAGCTCCCGGTGTTACAGTCTGAATAGTGACCCTGCAAACTGGAGACCTTCAGCTGAACGTGTCAGTGTTTGTGGAGTTTACAACAGCTGTTGAAACACAGAGGGAGTTCCTGGGAATGCATCCTAGTTTAGTTCTTATTCAAATGTCCAAATATCCTCATCAGATATTTAATGATCGTCTAAAGACGTGTATGAGGGATGCATCCGGCTGAGAGTCTCCAGTGAACAGGGTCGCTGTTTAAACCAAAACACCGGCCGATCTCTGACATGGCTTTTCTACCGTCACTCGTCTCCTTCCAAGTGTTGATTCAGTGAATCCATTTGCAATAAAGCACGGTCTAAAACAGCACAAGAGGAATCTCCTTCATGCTAACAGGCTAACTGTTGTATCGCTAATGATGATGCCGACGGCCTTCGTCTTTGTCTTACTGCCCTCAACTGGTCTGGTGGTGTAGTGTCACTGGCTTCATTTGCACAATCTTCCTGAGACTTCAGCCCAAGATCGAAACGCAGACAACAATTAGGCCACAGGAACCATTTATTTCCTTAGAGAGCAGTTCTGGGGATTCCTGGAACTTCTGGTTGAATAGTACTTTATATAAATATTGATAATCACATAAAATTAAATTTAATAAAAATGCTTCCTGAATGATAAACGACTGCAAGAGCATGGAGCATGTTCAAACTTTCTTCAGCATGTGTCGAAATGCCTCCAGGAGCTTAAATGGTAGATTAGTTAAGAACACATTTCTCCTTTCTGTCCATCACATTTGATTCAGTTTGACTTTCACTCAATCCAAAGTCATGTCGCCTGCCCAGTGAGGTGCTGAGAGATGGGCGAGCTGGAGCCGGGGTGGAGGAAATGGATGGCAGAGGCAGAGATGCGAGAGGAGTGGAGGTTATCCACCAGCTGAGGAAACACAGCGACGGGCATTTCCAAGCGTTGCGCTGCGGTGAAAATCAGCTGCAGGGCCAACGAAAATGTTTGTGTAGAAAATTCTGAAACATCCACACAGGAAATAAGACGACCGCTCTTCATTGACAGGAAACATACATCCTCTTACACGCACATTACACAGGCGCAGCAAAGGACACATTCCTCCTGACACCGTGGGGAGTATTCAGTTGTGCATGTGCAGTGTTTCCACCACAGGAACTACACGACACAATGGCTGAGCGAGCTGCTGGAGCCCGGCGCTGCAGTGATTACAGAGCCAGATAGAATCATCACATGAGGCTTCCATGTTTTCTTTTTAACATGATATGATTACTGAACTCTACGACAGCCTTTGATTAACTTCAGTTTCATTTTATGGTACTATGTGGAATTAATAAAGAGTAATATGAATACAGGAAACATGAACAATGTGTAAGCAACTGCAGTGTTTCCCACAGAATGAAGATGTACCTGTCGTGCTATGCTCTAAAAACTTTAAGCTGAATTTTAATTTGCTAAACTTATTGATTTTAATTGTTTTTATTCTGTATTTTATTGTCATTTCTTGCCTTTAACACCACTTAATTTATAAACTGCATATTTGATCATTCGTTTCATTTTATTTATCTGTAACAGTCTGATGTTATTTGTATGTGCTCTATTGAAAATGAGGGTTTCGGCAGGTGTAAGATTTACAGTGAAGGCCCCGCTTTGTCCGATGAATAACAGGCACGCCAAGGGCTTGCACAGGCCAGCGCATGTAACTCACGGGTTATGGTTTGGGGGTTAGGGTATGTGTTTAGGGTTAAAGGTTAAGGGTTAGGGTTTAGGGTCTAGGGGTTTAGGGTTAGGTTAAGGTTTAGGGGTAAGGGTTAGATTTAGGGTTTAGGCTTACTGATTAGGGTTAGGGTTTAGGGTTAAGGGTTGAGGTTTAGGATCAGGGGTTAGGGGTTAGGGTTAAGGGTTAGGGTTTAGGGTCTAGGGGTTTAGGGTTAGTGTTAACGGTTAAAGATTTAGGGTTAGGGTTAGTCTAAAGGGTTAAGGGTCAGGTTAAGGTTTAGGGTTAAGGGTTGATGTTTAGGTCTAAGGGTTAGGTTAAGGTTTAGGGGTTAGGGTTAGAGTTGGGTTAAGGGTTGGGTTAGGGGTTAGGGTTTAGAGTTTGTGTTAGGGTTTAGGGCTAGTGTTTCGGGTTAAGGGTGAGGGTTTAGGATTTAAGGGTTAGGCTTTAGTGTTTAGGATTTAGGGATAGGGTTTAGGGTTTAGAGCCGGGTTGGGATGTAGGGTTGGGGTTAGGATTAGGGTTTAGAATCAGGGTAAAGGGTTATGGTGTAGGGGATAGGGTTTAGGCTTAAGGAGTTAGGTTTTAGGGTTAGGGTTTAGAGTCAGGGTTTAGGGGTTGGGGCTCAGGCTTCATAACCCCTCTTTAAAAAACAGTAAGAGGCGTCTCTGATAGTTCATCCTTGTTTTATGCCGTCAATGTTTATCGCAGCATTTCAACTTCCCTCCCTCAGAGTGACATCAGAGTAAAATGGCGGCTGTGTAAACAGGGGGACTCGTCATCCACGTCTTCTAATTCTCTTCTTCTCTCCAAATCTCTGCTTTCAGTTAACCGTCCGTTTACGCCACTGCAAAAAAGAAGTATGTCATTTTATCTGTTGTGCTAATAAACAGGTCAGATCCAAATTTCCTGAGGCATGAATGGCAACAAGAGAGGAGGCATTACTGCAAATGGAATTAGAGAGAGAGAAGCACAGAGTTGGTGTATAACCTTTTTTTCTCTTCTCTCAATCAACTTGAAAGCCCTGTAAGGCCTTTACTGGACACCGAACGAGGGAAAATGTGTCTCAGCGTAGAAACCACAAGCGATTCCGGGCTGCTGAACCGTCACATATAATGGAGGTGAAACAAACAGAAACTGTGGACCTGGAGATGACATCACCATCCAAAGCTCTGCTGCCAGACGCTCAGTGTAGGGAATATCTTTTTTCTAACACTTGGCAAGGGATGCATGTACACTCCAATCCCCTTTTATTGCTATTTACCTCTTTGCCAAGCTTTGTTGAAAGCGTATAGCTCCACAAGATGAATGTGAGGCTGAAAAAAAGAGTCTACAGCACAGCTTCTACCACCACGCAGCCCTCTGTTAGGTTTCACTGCATATCATCCGTGTGCTTCAAGTTGTCCTGAACCCACGACTCTGCGTGTTGATTCTTCCCACCTATAAAGGATTCCTGCGTGAATGTGCGCTCCGTTGTGTCTCATTGAGTGCAGCAGCATCACAACAGATAGCTCAGGTGGTCTGAACAGCACTCAGCCACCCCTCACTTTTTCTAAATATGTACACAAGTGCACAGGAGAGCGCCGGTGAGCCCAGAGGAGACCGCGCTGGTGCTCGCCGGATCATAAATCCACCGTCGGACAGGCGGGCCGAGCCGGAGCGCTTAGACACCGTGGGTCAGGTGATTTATGGATCAGTGTAACCTCTGGAGTTTAAAAATAACAAGCGCAGATCTCGCCTGGGATGGAATACCTCTGCAATGCTCTGATACTGTGAAACCACTTTAAAGACACTCGACAGGAAAGCGTGAGTTAGAAAAATTGTAAGAGTTATGTGACGGAGAGGTCGATATATTATAAAAGCTTTTTAAACAGAAAACGAAGCTGCTGTAACGCCACGTCTTTTAGTTTAATGAGAAGTCGTTAATGGAAATATTATTAGAGCGCACTGTTAGCAGCCTTTCTCCAAGCCCTGAACTTCTCTCAGACTTCTTTGTACACGCTGTTTGGAGGGAGCATCAATCACTCGCTGCAGAACCCCCCTCCAGCGACCCCCGCCGGCTCCCACCAGCAAAACCAACACCTGCAGGACGGAGGAGAGTGCCACTAACTCACACTGTGGCAGATCTGCAGTCAGGCTTTCACATGCACATCCAGGATTTACTCTGATGACGGTAGACGCCACTTCCATACGGGGGCCTCTGGTTTAATGGAGTGCAAAGTTTCCTTTAATATTTCTGCAGGTGTCAGGGAGGAGGACACTGCAGCACACGGGTATTCTTGTAACATGCATGCTCCTTCTCAATCATACAGGAGTGATAAAAGATGGTTCTGACTTTTTATGGAGAATTTGTGATCGGTTGCACGAAAATTCAGAGTGTTTGCCTTCCTGAAAAAGTAAACTAAAAGTACACGTTCCTGTCTGCATTCATTTAAATGAAAGTTAGACAGTGTGAGGTGAAGATAACCTCCCTTGTACGCCCCTCTCATCACTCCACAGGAAAAAGCAATCATGCCCTCACATAATCCTGGACCCTTTGAAACCAGATTTAACTCGCCGGTAATAACGCCTCGATGCGGACAGATTGCTTGTTTCTGCAGCTTACATAAAAAGCATTCACTGCGGTCGGTGTTGTTGTGTTTAAAGGCACAGAGGAACACTCCGGTGACCGCATACAGCTGTCATCATCCCCACTCACGAGGCCTAGATGAGCAGGAAAACACTAATCATGTCATCACTGTGCCGTATAGAAGCCAGAGCCCCATTTAGCAGATAGCAGATTGTAATTACACCGTCCTCCGGGGCTGCAGGATTGTGGTGGTCCCGGCCGATGCCAAGAAAAGCAGCCGAGGCGCTGATTAGCTTGGACTTACCTCTTGCATTCTTCTGCAATGCCTGGCTGCACCTAGCTGCTGGTGGATCCAGCTCAATTCATTCCCATATTGTTTGTTAATGACCAGTTTTATGGTGCCGAGGCTCTCTCTGCGTGCAGGAACATGGTGCCACACATATCTGCATGTTTCAGCACACGCAGGAAGACACAGGAAATACAAATATGCTCATACGGCTAACTCAGAGTATAAGTGAAGCTCACCTTGACGGTCTTCTGGCAGCAGCATCTCCACAACGTCAACATCATCCATGCTTGGGTTAGCGGTCTGCTGTTGGTGTGTCGTCGTCCATCCTCCCTCGATTCTGATCAATGAAAGCACATCAGTCTGTTAGCATGAACTTTACTCACTTCACTGTATGATACCGTCAGAGTGATGCATGTTTATGTTCTCATACATGATTAATTAGGCTGAAACAGAACAAACCTTCCATTTAAACTGCACAATAAACAGCAAAGGTCAATATGTAAGTCAAAATGTACATTTATTTATTTTTACAGTTATGTTTTGGGGCTTTTACTCCATTATTTTGGAGGATAGGACAGCGGATAGAGCAGGAAACCAAAGGAGAATTAGGGAATGACATGCAGCAAAGGGGACGTAGGCTGGAAGTGAACACAGACTGCCCGCTAAATGGGCGCCTAAGTCAAAATACTTTTATATCTAGTTGTAAAATAATTAATAATTTTGATCACAATAAAAGACATTCTTAATTGTTTATTTAAAATACTTTTTTTTCACATTTCAAACAGTTTTTACGTCCATATCAACAATGTACAGCACTTCCTAGCAGTGTCTTGATTCAGGAGTCAAATAAATGTAATGAAATGTTCTTTAAGATCTTGACATTTAGATTTATTATTCAATTAGTGCTGCACTACTGCACCGCTTTTCAGGTTGGAGAAGGCAAACACAGGTTCAGGACTCAACATGAAATTAAAAAAAGGATTTAATAAACTAAAAGAAAAAAAAACATACTTTCTTCAACAAAAAAGGGAAACTTTTGTGGAGGGAAACTCACAAGGGCAGTGCTGACCACTGTTCCAACCTGAGGACGTCCCTAAGACCTGAGTCTTTAAACATGTTTCCCAGCCTGCAGTCAGTTGCCTCCCATTAAGCAAGCACTGTAGCTAACATCTAGTTTCACACACGCATCTTTTGTGACATGTTTGCACGCTGACATCAGTCTGATTAGCAGCACCTAGATGCTTAACTCGAAACTCAAGGTGCTTCTGTGCAGCATGGAGTTATCCTGAGTTGAATCATGTTGTCTGTCTTACATTTGGACCCAGCCATCACCAACCTGCAGAGTATTTATTGCCTTGTCTTCAACACTTCCTCAACCTCTGGACTTGTTACCTGGTACGAGCTGTTAGCATGCCGTTCCAGGCCCGTGCACTCACCATCACCATCCCTTTCTCCTCTTAGAAATATACTCCACATTTCTAAATATCATGTAAGTCATAAATAACTGCTGTTTAAATTTAAAGACGCAGTTTTAGCTTTAAAAAATAGCTTATTTAGAAAGTAGGAGTATGAAGCATGTACTAACAAACACCCCTCTGTGCTCACTCTGTGGATGCAATCACAGTTAGGGTTCACCGTGTTTTACATGCCTGTATTTTACTGCATAAACATCTCTGCGTTCTGTCACTGATGGCTGGTAAATGTTCCTCTAACTGTGGAGCTCAGCCAATGAGAGGAAATGAGGAAACTCTTATTTAGTGGGTGTGTAACATCACTTACTCTGCGCTGCTACATCATGTGAACTTCTTTTCAAACAAAGATGATATGAGCGCATACCAGTGCAGAGACTTTTAGAGGTTATTCCACGTTGGGGTATCGATGTAATCCTTCACCCAGGATCCGGCAGAACTGTGTTGGTATGAAGATTAGAGGCTCATCCAATTAGCCTTTAATCAGACACATCTGAACGCTTATATGAGAAGAGCAAAGAGGCCCAAAGTCTGGAATAAAGGGGTGTTTTCTATTTATTAAATAGGTTTGAAGTATTAGAGAAGGAAAAGCTTAGATAAATGAAGCGTGAATAATATCATTACTGTGTGTTTAGACCTCCCACTGTGTCTGTTAGCTTTCTCTTCCCTATAAAGGGAGGGAAAGGTTCCTCCAACAGGTGCAGGTTAAAGCTATCCTTCAAATGAGATGGAAATATATTCTGCATGTCACAGGATAAACACTTTAAAGCTGTCTTCTCCATCTAAAGGCCAAATTCCAGCAGATCTGGGACTGGTCAGTCTCTGATCTGATAGGTTTCTATTCTAGTCAATGTGTTAACTTCCGCTGGATCCACTCCGCAGGTCGGAGCCCTCCAGATCAGATACACAAGACTTCTATTTGTGCCGGATGCCGGAGCACGATGCATCAATCTCAACAGAGCAGGTTTCACCAAAACAAAATGAAAACATCCGGTTAATTTTCAGAATAAAACACTCTGTGTTATCACCAGATCGTATTTCACTTAACTACAACAACAAACCAAAGTCATGATGAGCGGAGCCAGGCCTGGAGTCAACAGGTCAGAGGTTTTCAGAGGACCAGAAAGACAACATGGATGAGGAGAGGAGGAGGAGGAGAATCCTTGATCCTGGAAACGCAAACGGTGGGTGTTGTTGACGGACGAGAGAGGACGGATACGGATCTGGTGGAAGTCTGATGTAAGTCCTGAATTCAGACCACACTGGTGCAGCAGTGCAGCTTTTACTTGACAATAAATCTTAAAGTGAAGATCATAAAGTACGTTTTATTGCATTTAACTGTTCGCCAAAATAAGTTACTGCTAGGAATTGGTGTACATTGTTAACACAGATTTAAAAGACCCAACTCAAGACCTACCTGTTCCAAAAAGCATACAACCCCCGCCCCACCTCTGTCCCTGTTTTGTTTTGTTTATATGTTTTATTTTTAGTTTTACCTTATGTAAAGCGACTTTGAGTACTTAGAAAAGCACTATATAAATTCTATGAATTATTATTTTTATTATTATTTAAAAACAGTTTAATATAAGAAATTAGGGAATTCTAAAAATGCAATTAATTGTGTTGAGCTATCTAAATTCTGTCATTAATAGCGATTTAAAAAATATATAAAATTTGATATCCTACTACACAATACAGGTCAGTATGATAAAGTTAGGACAAAGTCAAAATAAAGTTAAACTAAAAGCTTTTAAAAGGTGAATTCATATTTTGATAACACCACAAAGGGGAAACAGAAGAATTATAAAAATGGTAAGAGGCAAATTAAGTGAAAAGGATGCAAATATGAGTGAATACACATGTAAAAAAGTAACAATATAAAACAATTAAAGACTTTAAAGTAAGTCTTAAATGTATCTTAAAGGTTTTGATCAGTGAAATCCTAAAAATGAATGGGAGTCAATAGAGAGATGCCAATATTGCGATGTTTTGATGTTGTCTTTTGTAATACTTTCACTTCAACAATTATAATAAAGCTGTTTATGAGACTCAATTCAAAACAGAGTGCAATTTTGGACCTCAAATGACGCCAATTTGTCTGATGTCATTTGTAATTAGAGCTGAGCTGTGCCAAAACATAATATAGGTTGATTCTGAGCCAGCTCTGTGGTCTTTCTCCAACATTTAACTTCACTATCATTCTCTTCTAAACACTGCCCTCTGCTGGACAGACGTGGTCTGACTCCATCTGTGGGAACAATAAGTCTACTTTAAATTGATGTGTATAAAGGGAGATTGTGTGTTTTGGTCATGCTTCCTATTCACAGATTAATGTTACATACGAGGAGCTTTGACTGCATTTTCAATTCATTGTTGTGTCTTTCATGTTTGCTATAACTCACCCCGCTGAGACGCCACCCTGAAGCTCAGCTGCAGAGAGAAACTGAAGCCTCTTTCAGCAAAAGGTGCCACTGGTCATGTATGTCTAAGAGAGAATTATGACTACTTTATTCCTCGTTTGTCATCCCGGTAAAGCTGGGGGTGCAGAGTCATGAATGTGTCCGCCGCGCCCACACAGCCGGGTGGTCTGCCAAGCTGAATGTGACCCCAATAAAGACCTTTGTACCGAGCTGCTGTGAACAGCGCCTGCTCTGGCATGAACTTCACTTTTGTTCAAGTGTCAGGGGGAACTGATTCACGACACATTATGCAAAACACAAAGGATGAAATAGATGGTTGTTCTGCTGCTGAAATGTATCCAAGCTGACTTTTATCATGTCAAATGATGAGCCGTCTTTTTGTTCCACATTGAAAAAGGAAAATGTCTTTAGCTTATGTGCTTTCAATTTAAATAATTTAAATTATGAATGTGACTTTGTCTTTGCTACCTTGCAAGTCATGTTTTGTAGGTTGTGAGTTTCAACCAGTTGCAAAGTAAATTCATTTTTTTTATTTAAATAATAAAAGTGTTTTGTTTTGTGTGACTTTCCTGCCCCACATCAACTTATAATACAACACTGTAAACTTACCCATATATTATAAACCAAGTCCTCTCAGCCTCTTTGAATTGGAGGGGAATCCAACATCATTCTGCAAACACAAATATTAAACATTTTATTTATTAAGCACATTTTTTTTATTTTTACAGTCAAATTAAGAAAATAAACTTAAAAAACTGTTAGTACTGGATGGATTTGGATGAATAAATGTTACATACATATTTCCTGTAAATGTATGCCTCATGTCAAATGATGTGAAATCTTTTTTTCAAATAATTGACATTATGTATGGCTGATTGTGACATTTTCTTTCTTTCACAAAATACTGCCTTACAATTCAAGTTTTGTAGGTTGAGTTCCAACTAGTTGTAAAGTACAGGATTTTTTTAAAATGGAATTGTTTTAATAAATAAACATCAGCTTATAATATAATAAACGTACCCTTATCTTGTACATCAAGCCTTCTAGGCCTCTTCAAACTGGAGGACAATCTAACACCAACCTGCAAACATAAATATTACAAATTTTATTTATCAAGCTAATATATTTTTTAACATTTTTACAGTGAAATTCAGAAAGAAATCTTAAAAAATCTTATCAGTACACAGATAAATTCATTTTATATAAAAAATACTCTTAATTTCTATTAAATGTTTACTTCCAACAATTTTTTTGAGAAAAATATAACTACAGAAAATCAAGATAATTCTCTTGTTTTCCTGAGATACCTTACATTTATTTTTCTGTAAGTTCATTTATTTTAGCTCTTACTTTGGTAAATCACATTGTTAAAGGAAAACATTCAATGGAATAATAAATGTAGATTACTTACTACCTGTTCAACACCAGCAGATTATTATTTTAATACAAATGGTACACAGCAACCACATAAATCAACAACTCCAAATTGCTAGCTAAGTTGAGGCTAACAGGTGACTCTGATACTCACCCTCCTTACCTTCCATGTCTGCTAATATATTTGTCATTTCAATTAAACCAGCGCCATCATCCTAAACTTATTAATGATAACTCATTTTATCTATTTAACACTTTTCATATCGAGTAAACTATTACAGAAACTTAAAGGTGGAGTAGGAGATCCTGAGAAAGCCGCAGCAGTTAGCTTGATTTTGAAAGCACACAGCCGAACAGAGCCCTCCCCCTCCATTCAGAGCAGCCTGTAGGGAGAGGGGAGGGACACGCCTCCAAACACATGAACGCGCTGTGGCAGACTCCAGCTGGAGGATGACGTCATGATAGATAACTGTGGAGCGGCGAGCGATTGACTTTATTTTCATCGGAGGAAAAACACGTCTATCTCCCATGTAAGTAAACCGCTTATATTACCACATTAAAAAAATACGTAATTAGTTAGAATGCACAGCATAGCCTGCATGTTAGCTTTACGTGTGTTTGTTTTTATCATCTGAAATACAGCTAGAGCAAGTTGTTGCTGCCGGGCTAATAACTCCGGCTAGCCATGTTTATTTTGATTTAGCATGTCATGATGTTTAGTTACTAGACGGCTACAGTGCCTATATATTGATTAGCGTTCACCATTGTTGACAGTCTTCATTTTCGTGTTGGAACTACAACATATTGACTGTTTTTTGTGCTTGTTAGAGCTCTCATGATGACTTCTGAATACGATCCTGAGCCAAGCACCTCAGGTCGGAGAGGACGAGACCGGGGTCGAGTGCAAGGCAGAGCCATACGAGCGAGAGGGAGAGCAACGACCGGGGACGAGCTCCAGATCCTGGGGACAGCAACAGAAAGTTCCGCCATGCTGCACTGACAGGTTGTTGTCTGGCAGCATGGAGCACTTGGTGCAGGTCATAGAGGAGTAATACCTTGTTGCTGTATCTGGAAAATCCGTGACCCTTCCACATGGACAGTATAAAGGTTTCAGTGGAGAGTGAATGAAACTATGACATGATTACATACAATACTTGTATGGTGACCCTTTAGTTCCTTTGTATATATTTTATCTTCATGTAAAAAAATACTTGAGTGTGCTGTGTATACATTTGTTAAAAAAATCTTTAAATGTACACTGGCCTTCTCTCTTCAAATCACAAAATAATTTAAATCCATATCAAGTAACATACAACATTATAAACAAATAATTGCAATATCAAAGAGTTGTTTTACATTTACTTTTATTAGAAAATGTATTTATTACAGAAATAAAAATAATGGCTGTTGAAGGTAAACATGTTGGCGTGGATCATCCGGCCTCCTTGTTCTCTTCTTTGGCATCCCCCAGTTGCTGTCAGCTTTCTGTGCAGGATTGTGCTCTGGAGGTCTGTGATGTACTTGTAGTCCTTACCCACCTTCATTGTGTACAGGCTCCACTTTTTTGACTTCTTGTTAAATATTGTGCAATACCTGACATAGAAGAAAGAATCAGAAGTTTAGTCAAAGGTTCTCATTATCTTACAGCACTGTGCATTTGATTTCGATCATAATAACCCTTCCTTCAGCCCCATATGTAAACAGTTATTTCTTCTAGCCATGCAAGGAGTTGACACCACTATCACTAGTGTCTGCTTAGTGCCTACTGCAGTGTGTATTGTGCACATATGGTACATATACTGTATTTCTTATTGATATCTTGAATATTATCTAATATTTTCAGAGTAAGTGATGTCAAAATGTGCTCTCTCCCTCTTTGGAGAGGAAGACTGTGCCCACAGATTATTAATACAATTATTCTGTGTATTTGATTTCTCGTTGAACACTTTTATTCATGCTTTCCTTCACCAAACCAAGCTTTTAGAGAAGCAGCTAACATTCACAGGATTTTTTATCAGCCAAACTTTTTGTCTCTCATCTCTTTAGTCTGTATGGTGTGGTCTCAGATTGCGATTTAGCATGCAGATCACGTGAAGTGAAAGAGAAGGGTTTGGATTTTATTTTGTGCGGACATTAAAAAAAAACCTTCTGCGTACGTAAATCAAATATAGCTCATAATAAAAAAGAGAGCAGTATTTATACCTCCACGCAAGCAGTGGTCAAAGCAACGTTCATGTTCATGGAGTTCTTATCGGGCCTGAAACTCACCGGTCAGAGGGGGACTCCGAACACATGAAACAGCTGGGGTGGAGGCCTCTGCGTCCCGTGTTTTAACGGTGTGGACGTCGATGTTTCCTTCTCGTAGCTATGAAAACACAGGCAAGACGGCATTTAGACTTAGTACAACATCCCATTCATGCTGATAAAGAGCAACCGAAGAGCTACCAGCTAACAGACTGTATACAGGTCTCTATAAAGAGCTAGCAGCTAACAGACTGTGTACAGGTCTCTATAAACAGAGCTACCAGCTAACAGACTGTGTACAGGTCTCTATAAACAGAGCTACCAGCTAACAGACTGTATACAGGTCTCAATAAACAGAGCTACAAGCTAACAGACTGTATACTGGTCTCTATAAACAGAGCTACCAGCTAACAGACTGTATACTGGTCTCTATAAACAGAGCTACAAGCTAACAGACTGTGTACAGGTCTCTATAAACAGAGCTACAAGCCGTTAGCCGGCCGCTAGCATTAGCCGAAGTTATCGCTAGCTGTCTCATAGATGAACTAAACCATGAACACAAAGACAAATGAAATGACATGATTACCTGTCCAGTAGAAAATCAGCAACCATGGCGTCGCTTTAGAGACCCTTCAAATCCTTCAGCCGTCGCAGAAATGCATCCCGAATATTGACTCGTGTTTGTATCTTCATCCAGTATTTTTAAGTCGTCTCCTTTTCCATCACAGTCTCCCTCTTCTTGCTCTGTTTAGCGGCAGAACTTGAGGGCAGAAGTTGAGCTAAATCGTTGGTTACTCTCTCTCTGACATGTTTATCAGATGTTCTGCGTTAGTGAACAGCCTGTTGATGACGATCTCAGTCAGGTCACGCGCACTCCTGTAAACAGGAGGTGTGTCTTTCGGCAGGTCACAGGTCATCCGGCCGGTCAGCCAATCATTGCGCTCGGTGGCGAATGAATGATTGGACGAACTTATTGCAGTCTAGCTGCTGACACAGACAACTGAGATTTCTCATCTCAGTGTTAGATCACTTTGTGTATTACTCCCTATCGATGTATACATCGCTTTTTGCTCGTGATTGAGAAAAATGCATCAAAATAACATGTCCTACTCCACCTTTAATATAAAGCAGTTCAAGGTGTTTAATCAAACTCACGATGATATAATTGCCGCCATTAAATTCAAAAACTAACGGTCGTCTTTTTCCTTTTCTTGCATCACGAGAACGTCATGACGTAAATTAGCTTCCCTCACCTGCTGCCGTTGATGCGCCCCAAAAACAAGATATATCCTAGCATAAGGTAACTGCACATCTTCACCTGTTCATTCCCACGCAGGCTCTTTTAAAGGTGATTATGAGTCGCCAGTTCACAGTGAGTGTAAAGTATAATGTCTCAATAAAATAAAGTCTGTTTAAAGTTAATATAACGTTATTTACCGTACGTCGTCTTGTACATGTACGTAGATGCCGCTTTGCCCCGCTGCTGTGATACGTCAGCGCGCCGCCATATTGCCAGTGGCAGATATATATTAGCATTATGGTAATTCATGTAAGTTTCTAGTGCTAGCTTGTTCCCTCTAATCAAAGCAGTTAATTCAGACCTCAACATAAACCATACTGGTATATTCTGTCACCCTGACTCAAAATGAAGTGTTTACAACTGACACAGTTTTTAAAATAAGTTTGTAATAGTGTGTTTAAGGCAGTCCCTTGATAATAATGTGGTTTTCTTGTGTTGCAGGCGTTCAAAATGACTAACTGAAAACAAGTATGGACTCTGATAAGCCTGTGGAGGTAAGAAGTTTGGCTTTTAAATAAACCAAAAAAAAGTCAGTGCATTTATACACATTTAAAATCATCTGTATGTGTCTTTTTACTCAGAATTGAGAACAAATTACACCTTAAATAAATGTTTTTGTTCATACGTCCTACAACAATGTTTTTTTAAGTGGCTCTAATCCCTTTTTAGCTGGTATATCTGCTGAAAAACTAGATGTATCCAACCTTTTTCACAGTCCAGGCTCACCAAAACATGATGAACCTACTGTAGCATTTATAATTGTTTGCTGTGGGGGATTTAATATTGATTCCCTGTATGCAAAAAATATATTTGAGTCCATAAAATCTGGATCTACATATGCTACTAGATATAGTTACAAAAATGTGTTCAAACGATAAGCGATTCTGAAATAGAAATAGATTATATTTTTCCACTGTTGCTTTATTTATATTCGCATTGAGCATTTGGGTTAGTTGTGAAACCTGTGATGCAAAAAAACATCCAAATAATGTTATATATCCTGATCCAGGTGGATTCAAGGTTGAATTCATCTTTAAACTTAATAAAAAGTCACAATACAAACTAATTTCTGTAGCATTGTGTACAATTATGTGTCCTACACTTGTTTTTTTCCCCAACCATTTAAGTGTTAATCCCCAAAGTACAGTTTGAGGTTCATGAATAAAAGATAAGATAAGATATTACTTTATTGAACGCCCGGGGGGGGAAATCAGTTGTTACAGCAACCCAGACATAAGTACAATCAAGAAGAAGCTTCAATAAGTAAAATAGAATAGAATAAAATAAGTAGACATAAAAATAAATAAATACAGATAGAATACAATTTAGATATATACAATGTTACAATGGACTTTAGATTAAATAGCAGTAATTACAGGCAGTATTAAAATGATTCAGTAGTGACAGGTTGACATGGTGTGATTATAGTTGGTAATGACAGATTAAGCAGTAAATAAAAATAAATATAGGTATGTAATATTAGGATAGTGTCCCTTGTAAAACAATCCCTGGATTAGCTGTTTATACAGGAAATATATTATTTAATCCTAACTTTAATTTATACATTTATATGAATAACACTGAAAAGAAAAACTGTATTTTTTTCTGTTGAGCAGGAGGTTAAACTGCCATTAAATTGAGCCAGTTAAAATCAAAAATCACTAAAAAGGTCGTAGTTGCATGTCATGATTAAATTTGACCAGTAGAGGGAGCCATTGCACTACTCGTGAAGTTACAGCAGTGATGTAGTCTTTAATTTATGATTGTCAGCTAATAGTTTGGGTACTCCTTAAATTAAATATGATTGTTTGAGTTAATTAAACACATAATAGAGTTTTAATTGCTGTTATTGTGCTTTTGAAGTTTCAAGGGGAACTTTTCCAACTTAACTAATGATTTTTTGTAGATAATTTACCATCAATTTTCAAGATTCAAACTTTCTCAAGTTTTTTGAAGTCCATCTTGTTTCCTTCATTGTGCAGATTCTGACTCATAATTACAGCCTCCCCTCCTCCAAATGATCTCAATGTATTTATATGCAAACACTCAGTCAGCACCTGTCCTTTAGAGACCGGGAATGATGGAAAATTCATGTGTTTACTGTCTGCAGCAGATAGAGGACGCTTCCTGCTCACACAGCGCACAGCTTGGGATTGACAGCTGTTGCTGCCACCTGAGATAGCAGCCGAAAAACGAGGGAGGGGGGAGGAGAGATAGAGCCAGCAGGGAATTTAAATGAAAAGAATTAATATTCATGATTAGACTCCAGGCCCAGGAGGCTGGAATAAAATGTGTTCCTGCTGCTGTGTTCATTTTGAGCTGGTTTCCCTGCTGCATGTGTGTTTAGCTCCTCTCAGAGACTGATAATAGTTTGGTTACAGTGAAAGTAGGTAGCCTGGTGCTGGATGAAATAGGCCATGAGTAGAAATAGCTCTGCAGCCGGGGCTCCAACAGTCTCTGGAGGGAGAGCTGTGTCAGTCTCATCATGTGTGCTGCTGAGCTGGTGGCTATCTATTCTCTGTGCAGGTGTGTGTGTGCGTTTGTGAGTGTGTGGGGGATCCTGTCCAGGACTCTCAAGCTCCAGGAATCCATGAGAAAGCAGAAAGCCTTTTGCCAACTGCATTAAGATTAAAGGCATTGACAAGGAATGTGTTATTGCCAGCTCAGATGGGGCCTGCGTAATCTGGGACCCGGTGGAAGCCAGAACTCGCCCACTCACCCCCGTCTGTTTCTGTTTTGCTGAAACTTCTTCACATCACAGGGACGCCTGAATCAGTTCAGCTCTGACGGAGGCGATCGTCTTGTTAAACCTTGTCGAACATGTTTAGTCAGCGCTGTAAAAATACATGAAGGGGTATTGATTTCCTCCAGAGGTGCGCTGTTACGTGTCTCCATCCAGCGGGCAGTTTGTGATGCTGGTCTACGATAACATCTCCCAGGTGAAAAGGTGAAAAGGATTAAGGGTGAAAAGAACAGTGCAGATGTGCAGATCATAGAATAATAGAGACTTTCATTGTGGTGTTCACAAACAAAGTAAAACACTGATTCCTTTATACGACTTACAGTAACAAACCAGACCATGTGATGTGTTAACATGTGTGTTTTTTAACAGTTTTAATCATTGCCTACCCAATTGCACAGAACGTACTATCAGAAAACGTTACATAACCCCTGAAGTAGCCATAGCTCTCACATCACAAATATCAAAATACAAAAATCCTGTCCGACCATCAGCCTGTGATGACTTAGTCAATGATTTTAACAGTAAAATGAAAACAGTGCTTGATGCAGCGGCTCCAATTAAAACCAAGAAAATTACCACAAAAAAGATGGTACCATGGAAAAATGACTACACGAGGAACCTAAAGAAAGAATGTAGAACTGCTGAACGCAGATGGAGAAAAACAAAACTCACTATACATCAAAACATATTCACTGAAAAACTTCAAAACTACAATAAAACAATTCGAACATCAAGACAGGCATACTTCTCAAACCTCATAAACACCAACATCCACAACCCCAGACTTCTTTTCAATACCATTGATTCACTCTTACACCCCACAGTCAACAACAGTGCTCAGCTTTCAGGTTCCAACTGCGAAGAGTTTGCTGGCTACTTCAGGGAGAAAATACTTAAAATTAGGTCTGGTATCTGCCAACAAAACATGCACACTGCACTTTTACCTGTACCAAATGTACCCTGTGATGACAAGTACGGCTGTTTTGACCTGGTTGATGCTGACACACTGAGGAGGGTGGTAACAGAACTGAAACCCTCCACATGTTCCCTTGATCCCATCCCTACCTCCCTTTTTAAAACTGTTTTTAATTCTGTATCGGAAGACATACTCACCATAGTAAATTATTCTCTACAGCTGGGTGTCTTCCCAAATGATTTTAAAACTGCTTTAGTGAAACCTCTTTTAAAGAAAGGGAACTTAGACATTTTATCACCAAGTAATTTTAGACCAATTTCAAATCTCCCATTTTTAAGTAAGATTTTAGAGAAACTTGTTTTTATCCAGTTAAATACCTTTTTAAACTCAAATACCAAATTTGAAATGTTTCAGTCAGGTTTTAGAACACATCACAGCACAGAGACCGCCTTACTAAAAGTAGTAGATGACATCAGGAAAAACCTTGACAACAGCAAACCTACAGTCCTGGTGCTACTTGACCTCAGTGCTGCTTTTGATACTGTTGACCACCAAATTCTTTTAAACAGATTAAGTGAGTATGTTGGCCTGTCCGGTAGGGTTTTTAAATGGTTCGCATCCTACCTCTCTAACAGAAATTTTTATGTAACAATCAACAATCAAAATTCTGAACATCATGAGGTTACCTGTGGGGTACCGCAAGGATCAATTTTAGGACCGTTACTTTTTAACTTGTACATGCTTCCCCTGGGCAGTGTCATCAGGAGACATGGCATAGATTTCCACAGCTACGCTGATGACACTCAGCTCTATGTGGCCGTGTCTCCTGATGACACTGGGCCGATTGACTCACTTTTTAACTGCATTTTAGATATTAAAACCTGGATGTCACATAACTTTTTACAGCTCAACCAGGAAAAAACGGACGTACTTGTCATCGGCTCAAAGGCTCAGAGAGAGAAACTGGCCTCCACACTAAATGTTCATGGACTTAATCAAAGCCAAGAAGCCAGAAACCTAGGTGTTTTATTTGATTCTGATTTTAATTTTAAACCACATGTTCGTTTTATCACCAAAACAGCCTTTTATCATTTAAAGAACATTTCTAGGGTGAGGCCGTTTCTCTCTCTGAGCAACACAGAGAGACTAATGCACGCTTTTATAACCAGCAGGCTGGACTACTGCAATGCTCTCCTTTCTGGTCTTCCAAAGAACACAATTAACAAACTGCAGTTAATACAAAATGCAGCAGCTAGAGTTTTAACGAGGACCAGAGGGAGAGCACACATTACGCCTATTTTAAAATCTTTACATTGGCTGCCTGTTGCTTTTCGTATTGATTTTAAAATTATTTTACTAGTTTTTAAGGCACTGCATGGCCTTGCACCAGACTACATCTCAGAGATGCTTTTAGTATATAAACCAGGTAGGTCTCTCAGATCCTCCGGCTCCTCTCTTTTAGCTCTTCCTAAGAGCAGAACTAAAACATTTGGTGACGCTGCTTTCAGCCACTACGCTCCCAAACTATGGAACAGCCTGCCGGAGGATCTGAGAGGAGCTGATGGAGATATTGAGACTTTTAAACGTAAACTAAAAACATATTTATTCAGTCTGGCTTTTATGTAGGGTTTAACAATTTTATTACCTACCTTTTATTAGAATATTGATTTAAATGTTGCTTTATTATTTTAGTAATTTTAACTGTTATCTTATTCTATTTTTATGTATTTATTCATTCATTTATTTAATTTTATTTATCCACTCAGTTTTATTGATATTTTTCAGCCTTAGTTTTATTTTTCAACTCTTATCCTTACCTTTTAAATCTATTTATTTTAACTATTTTTATTTCTTAATTTTGATGCTTTAACTTATTTTAATTACACATATTTTATTTTGGTGTGCATTGGTCTCTATTTTATTTTATTTTTATGTTGTTCTTATTTTTAATTTGTATTTTTATTAGTTTTATTATTATCATTATTATTATCTTCCACTAAAATGTCTTAGCATTGTCTCATTTCTGCTTCTTTCTTGTTTTCAATCGCTGTAAAGCACTTTGGGTTGCATTTTATTTGTATGAAAGGTGCTATATAAATAAAGCTTGATTGATTGATTGATTAACGCCTGTCAGAAAGAGGCTTTGTTTACTTTCTACCTGCATAGTTTAACCATGATGGGAATATTAGACCTTCAACAAGAGGTCGAATAATACAACATATGTCCAAAAAGTTCCCCAAAAAAGTTTCTCTCTGCTGCTTTAAGTATTTTCACTTTACTTGATTATTTACTGACAATCTTTTACTTTACACCTTTAATTTCAGCACAAGTATCTATGTTTTCTACTCCTAAATATTACTTAACTTGCTTTTTACTGTTACTAGAAATTATTTGAGGGGAATGTGGAGTTCCCAAGGAGGGGTAGACGGAAACTGGTTTTCCATCGCCGATATCTATACCAATAACAAGTAGCTCATGAGGACGATAACCGATATTTAGAACCAATACTACAAACTCCAACATAAGACTAAGTTTATCCACTCCATCAGTTTGCATTTAAGTAAAATAGTTCTAGTACTTCAGCTTGTACCAGTCTGAGTCAAGTTTTGAGTCCCGGTGTTTAAGTCAGAGTCACAAAAGAAGAATTTGAATCCAAGTCTGAGTCCTCAAAGTTGAGTCTGAGCTTGGTACATGAGGTTGTCCCAGCCTCATCCTCGATAGTTCCTATTAAGATGCTTTTTGACCGCAGGAAATTTCTGGGACCTTTTGGAGGATCTCTAAGCCTTTGGACCGCAGGAACCAGGATCTAAGTCCAGTTCCTAGATAGTTTATCTAACCTCTGGAAATCCCTTGCTTAAGGGGGAGGACTTAATCAAAGGTCAAGGATCTTTTGGGGCAGGGCCTGCAGTGCTGAACTATTCTGTGCTCAATATTTCTTTATCCAGCCGTCCCATTGCACACTAGTGTGATTCATCAGGTTTATCAATCAATCAATCAATCAATCAATCAATCAATCAATCAATCAATCAATCAATCAATCACTTTATTTATATAGAACCTATCAAACAAATCAAATGCAGTTCAAAGTGTTTTACAGCAATTGAAAACAACTAATGCACACCAATAACAATAACATATGCTAAATGTTATTTAAATAAGTTAAAACACCAAATAAATAAAAATATCAATTGTTAAAATACATCAAATAAAACAAATGCACTAAAACTGAGTAGACAAATAATGAATTACAACTTTTGAAAATAAATAAAATAATAAAACAACATCAAAATTAATATAAAACATTCAAGTAATAATATTGTTAAACCCTAAATGAAATAAAAATAATAACTCACTATTTATCAGTCACAGTTGGTGGCTCCTCTGTAGGCATCCAGTCAGGAAGTGTTTTTAGAATAAGACGGCACATGAACGCAGATGAAGGGCGTTATATGTGACAGCCATTGCTCAAATGTATCAGGGCCTTATAATGAAAAACCTAACAAAAAACACTGACATGTTTATCAGTAAATAAGTTTGACTCCTCCATCTTCTGAGTCTCAAAGTCAGAGTCAAGTCCTGAGTCCTGGACGAGTCTAGCATGACGCCGCAGATACAACATGCATGTTCAGGTGTAGTAAGTGGGTCACATTTGACTGTGATACTGCAACCATCGCAGGCCGTGTTATGTGTTATGGTCACCGTGCATTGTTCGTTTAGCTGAAGGAGTGTTTGTTCACAGACCAAACCGCATGCATGACTCAGATGACCAGATGGACTCTGTTGTCTCCTTCATCTTTGGACGATGACATTTCCTTCTTTGCAGAAAAGAGCATCACAAGCGAAATGTGTCTCCATTTAAAGGCATGACATGACTGAACTGAAAGGCCACATCGCAGGGACTCTGATTCTCTGTGAGAAACACACCTCTCTGTCTCTTTTGTTTGTTTTATCAGAACTTTATTAGCACATTAACGTTCAAAGGGCTGTGCTTTGTATACGAGACGTCCCCCCACATCAAAGACGATGAAATATAGGCCACACATCGAGAAAGAAATACATCTTTACAGAGATGAACCTTCCTCAGTTAAAGCACGGAAGAGAAGTCAGCCGTTGGAGGGAATCATCTTTGCAGGAGAGATATTAAAAGGTACCTGACTTTGGAAAGAGAAAATGCAAAATTGCTCTAAAAATAACATCAAATAACAAGTGAAGAGGAGGCCAGAACACAAAGGAGCTCACTGCCAAACCCAGAGGTGATTATTGCTCAGCCATAAACTCTCAAACATGCACAGTGCTACTGTACATATGATAGATGGCAGCGGCTCAGAGCGGTCATTATCACGAAAGTCAGAAAGTTTCATCTCCTCCCACAGAGCTGAGAATGACAAGGCTGTTTTGGTTTGGTTTCATCATGCCTCCCTGTGTTTGTTTTGTTATAGAAGTCAGGGAAAGTGTGGATTTAAGAAGGAGAGGAGGACTGATTCATGGTAAAGCTGGCCTGCAAATACAGCAACTCAAATCATCAGACTACCAGTCCACTTTGCATTTGCTGTTATTCCATCCAGAGCAATTCAGGAGACAAACCCGGCCACAAAATGATCCGTCATTCTTCATCCTTTAAGTTTCAACACAAAGATCTCCCACCCTCCCAAAACACGTCCCCTTAAAGATGAGTTCCTGGATTCTCTTGTGTAGTTACAGGATAGATGGTAGCCTCTGTAGTTGATTTGAGCCTTGAGTTTCTGCCTGTTGGCCGCCACCATGTTGGTTTTCTGAAGCCGAGAGTGTCCGTAACAAGTGTACAGAGTCCCATGAACAGACCGCCACACATAACTCAGTGTTTGGGGAACGCTGAACAGGAAGGAGGAAGAGTGACGGCAGCACACTCGGGAAAATAAAACAATCAAATCTAAAAGCTGGAGCACAGACGTTAAATGCTACGTTATTGGAATTAAATGTAAAATGAAGTTGTATTACATGTCTGATATTTGCATGAAAAATCATCTTAAAGGCACAGTGTCTGATTTAACTGAGGTAACAATGTGTACACCTGTTAGTCAAAGTAAAAACACCCTTAATTGTGCTTCTCTCTAAACTTTAATAAAGTTAAAATGGATGATATATCTAAATTTACCAAATGTTCAGCTTCCATAATCAGTGAAATCAAAAAACAATCTGTAAGCATATTTTAATTCTGTCTTGAAGTTGGAAATATAACATGGGGTCTATGGGAATTGACTCACTTTTGGAGCCAGTCTCAAGTGGCCACTTAAGGAACTGCAGTATTTGGCACTTATGTTTTTAAGTTAGGATTCCTTGAGTGTTTATTATTCTAAAGGTTTTCACCGAGAGCTGTCCTTTTTGGAAAAGCTATCTCTCCAAAACAGGTGAGTCTTTTTAGACTACTCTTGGGGTTGTTGGTGGACCTTAAATTAATGGAATCAAACTGTCCAGGGGTTTCACCTGGCTTTTAAGGAGTCTTGTATATTATTTAAGTTGATTTAATTAAGGTAAGATAATCTTCATCTGCGGTTAGAGGTATTTGCATGCATGCATTGGAACCAAGTGCTAAAAACTGCAGTTCATCCAGTGTCCACTAGAGGCTGGCTGCAGAAACACCAGAAACCACATACACACCAATTCAAAGAGCTGATCTTTACACCAGAAATAAACATGTTTACAGCCTGGTACAAAAACCAGATTACGTCTGAAGAGCTCATTCCTCTATCAACACACACTGTACGAGTTGAATTTATAATAACTCGTTATTTTTGTAGATATTAAACTTACGAGTTTTGCCCAAATAAGGGCGTGGCTCACTTGATTGACAGGCAGGAATCCTGTAACTGTTAGCAAAAAGGCTAAAGGCCCACTTAGATTAGGTTGTCAAGGAGACTGTGTTCATTTTTTTATACAGTCTATGCTTGGAGCTGGTACGAGCACTACTATCACCAGAGCTTAGAGCAGCCTAGACTTGCTGCACACACATTAACGTCATCAGAAAGTCCATTAAAGGTAAATAATCTGATATAATTGATTTTTGTCTTTGATTTGGAAACAAATTGCTATTAAAAATGTAACATATTGGGCACTAGTGATCTAGTGGTTGGGCGTGTACCCCATAGACTGTCGCTGGTTCGACTCCTAGCCTCAACCATTTCCTGGATGTCTTCCCCCTCTCTCTACTCCCCACATTTCCTGCAAAACGCCCACAAACACAACTTAATAAAGATATATAGAGATATAAATGATAGTGCTGGAATACACTGACTGCTTACATGCTGCCAGCTTTGACACTCCCTGTTTTTATTTGTTATTGGCACTCACTAATTCACCAGAAACCAGCTGATTAATGATTTTGGTGCATTGGTTAGGGCGTAAAAACAAGCGTACTCATGGATACCCAATACTGCATTGGAGGCTGAATCAGAGGCCTGACATTCGAACAACTGGTGAACCAGTTCTTGGTCCACATGAACAGCCGGGCCGGTCGTTGTGTAAGACAGAAGATCATTATTTACCGCCTCCTGTTGAAGACAGACGACGCAGTGAAGGATGTGTTTGGCGAGGCTTTGCTTGTTTGCATGCAGGCCTTCAGATTCAGGTTGTAGCGTTCTGAGCGCAGGCTGTTCTGCAGCGAGCACCCATGGCGGTTCCTATCTCTGAGCTTAAAGTATCTCATGAGTCTCCTCTCTCTTGCATTTGAGGCTGCTGGTGGATTATTTCTTTCTCAACAACAACAACAGACACTCCATACTGTACCGTCATCAGCGCCACTCTGAAGGCAAGCCGAGTAGGAGGCACCACTTCTGAGCAAACACTTGGCTCACACTCCCTCTTCAGGTTGCATTAGCAGTAAGGAGGAGAGTCAGTCCTAATGCTTTCGCTTTCTGCAGCCATAAATCTGCAGTTTTCAGTGCTGCTGAGACAGGCCTGTGTGATTAAACATATCTATGTAGTGGGAGACGGAGATAAACCGTGCTGCTCACCTATACTTCATGGCTCAGGAATGAGGGTAATAATCCAGGACACTGTAACCTTTGATAAATGCCTTCCAAGGATTAGCTAATGAATTTCCTCTGTAGGCGGCAGAGGTCACACACACACACTCATACAGCATATCTCCTCCTCTAGCCTTCTCTACCCCCAATGAGCAGAATCCAGTACATTAGACCCACGATTCTGAACCATGAGTTAATGCACTTCAAGCTGGATTTAGCTCCCAGCAGGTCTGTGGAAGGAGAGTAGGGTCGCTCTAATAATGCAGGAAAAAGAAAATGTGATGAGTGAAGCCCACACATCACCGAAGCTTCTTTTTTCTGCAGTCATAGCTGTACAAACCAAGAACTGTGTGAAACCTAGTTTCAGCGACATCACAGACAGGTGATGTCTGTGCCCAACAATGGCGATCACCAAGACTTACTCTTACTATTACTCACTCTTAACAGAAGCACAGAGTCTGAGCTGAGGCTTTTCCGCTGATAACTGAGTTTTGTACCAGGCTGTAAATGTGTTTAATTCCACTGTAAAGATGGGAGCCTAATGGGGGTTCATTCACTTTAGAAACCAGCCCCAAGTGGACACTCAAGGAACTGCAGTTGTATGCCCTTCCATGTTGGCTTCATTTCTCAACACTGGAGGTCTCTGCTTGGTACCAAGTGGCAACCTCTGGCCATGAGAAATTAAACCAACGAGGATATGCTAGTAACTGCAGTTCCTCGTGTGACCACTTCAGACTGGCTGCAGAAGCACCAGAAACCAATCAATCAATCTTTATTAGTATAGCACCAAATCACAACAAACGTTATCTCAGGACGCTTTTACAAACATAGGAGGTCTAGACCAGTGGTTCTCAACTGGACTGGCTTCAGGACCCACCATCACCCCTTAATGACAAGCCGGGACCCAAATAAAAGAAAAATTTCAACTTTTCAAATTGATTTAACATAACATTCAGTAACACTTCAGTAACTGTACTCTTAAAGTTTATTCAGTCACTTATTCTGGCAATAAAAATTAAATTAAAAATAAAATAAAAAGTGCAAATATGACAACCAACAGTGCACTATGGAATAAATTCAGTTTCTTCAGTTTTTATCCACAAACTCAAAATAAATTAAACAAAAAGTGCAATTCAAAAAGATTCAAGTATACAAAATTAACTTTTCTTCTGATTACCTTATCAGTTGGTAAATACTGAAAAACATTGTGCTTTGAAGAAAATTAAGCAGCACTAACTTCAACCTTATTGACATCATAGACCTGAGTTTGGAGGAGTTAATGGGAGAACTGGGGATGTTTTTTGGTCCTCACAAGAGTCTCAAAGTCTGGAGTTATAGTCGACAAAGCAACTCTGAGGTCATGTTCAATGTCCAGTCTGTTTCTGTGTTTTGTCTTCAGCTGAACCAGAGCTGAGAAGCCACACTCACAGAGATAGGTAGTGCTGAATGGTAGGAGGATTTTTACTGCTCGAGTGGCAAGGGAAGGATACTCGCTCATCACAGTGCTGCACCAGAAATGGGAGAGGCTTACCTCCGTGAATTTCTTTTTCAGCGTGCGGTCACATGACAGCTCCACCAGCTGACTCTCCTCGTTGCTTGGCAACGTGACGCTTTCCATGTCGATTCCAAAGGGGTCACGTATCCAGTCGTCATCCCTCTGTTTCACGGGAAAATAGTCATTAAACCGCTCCAGAAGTTTATTCAGATGTGTCGTGATCGTTTTCCTCGTCACGTTTTTTCCTGCCGTGTCCAGTTGCTGTCCCTCGTGACAGGCGTTGGGAAACATGTCCAGTCGGCTTTTAGAAACATGGCATGCCCACACCGAGATCTTCTTTTTGAAAGCATCGATTTTGTCATATTGTTCAAAAATGTTGTGCCCCCTCCCCTGCATAGACACGTTTAATGTGTTTAATTGTTCAAACACATCAGCGAGGTAAGCAACATGTGCGAGCCACACACTGTTGCTAAACAGGTCTGCGAGAGGCGAATTGTTCTGGGCAAGAAAGGCTGCGATTTCATCTCGTAGTTCATAAAAACGGGACAGTACCTTTCCCCTCGAAAGCCAGCGTACCTCGGCATGATACAACACCTGTACGTGCTCACTACCAAGATCTTGGCACAGTTTTTGAAAACACCGGGTGTTCTTTGCACTCCGTTTAATGTAGTTTACCACTTGGACGACATCTCTTAATGTTTCATGAAGCACTGGCACCATCTCCTTTGCTGCCAAGGCCTCCCGATGCAAAAAACAGTGCTTCCAAGTTGCATTCGGAGCTCTGTCAAGTATTCTCCGCACGACCCCCGAGTTTTTTCCTGTCATGGAGGCAGCGCCATCAGTTGTGATACCGACGCACATGTCCCAGCTTAGGCCCACTGAACTCAGATATAAGTCCACGGAGCTGAAAATGTCCTCTGCAGTTGTAGTAGTAAGGAGCTCTCTTGTGCAGAGAAATTGTTCCTGTAGGTCCCCGTCCCACACATGTCTCACATAAACGAGTAAAACCGCTTTGTTTGTTATGTCTGTAGATTCGTCCATTTGTAATGCAAAATGACCACTTGCCTTAATGCGAGCTGTGGTCTGTTGTTTGATGTCATCCGACATGTCTTCAATTCGCCTGCTTATAGTGTCATTTGAGAGAGGTATAGTTTTCAGTTTGTCCGCTGCGGATTGATCCAACACCTCTCTGACCATGTCCATGGCTGCAGGTAAGATAAGCTCCTCTGCAATAGTGTGGGGCTTCTTTAACTTAGCAATACGATGTGCCACCTTGTAAGACGCACGTAGTGCCTGGTCTTGCTTGGAGCACGAAGAAGTAAGGCACTTTTGCGATGTCCTCAGGTCTTGAAGTCGTCTTTGAAAGTACTCAGCAGGTTTATCTTTGAGAGAGGTATGTTTTGTCTCCAGATGCCGCTTCAGTTTTGAAGGCTTCATGCTTTCTTGTGCCAGCACCTCGCTGCACAAAACACACTGAGGTTTTTGTCCTTTGTTGTCCTCAATGTAGGAGAATCCATACTTAATGTATTCGGTGTCGTATTTACGTTTCGCCATGCTCCATTCCCTTTTAAAAACAAACTTTGCAAGTCTTCTTATTGTCTTCTTGTCAATTAGCATCACAAGGCATTATCGCCACCTACTGTTAAGGAGTGTGAATAGACGGCACTCCGCTGCATAAAAAATCCTCTTCAAAATAAAAGCACAGATTATTATTATTTTTTAAACATTTTTTATTGCCCCGGCAAAGGCCTGCGACCCACTAAAAACGGGTCCGCGACCCACTTTTGGGTCGCGACCCATCAGTTGAGAATCACTGGTCTAGACCACACTGTGACAAATTATGAACAGAGACCCAACTTCAAGACAGGATAAGACTCAGTCTGACCCCACCTTAAATCTTAAAAACCTTAAAGGTGACATATCACGCTTTTTTCATCAACATATATCGGTCTAAGAGGTCCCCAAAACATGTCTTTAAAGTTTATGCTCAAAAAAAACACTTTGAAATCAGATTCTGGTCTGCCTGAAAAGCCCTCTTTGTCAGTCCTCCTCAGAACAGGCTGTTTTCTCTCTGACCACGCCCCCTCAGGAAGTGGGTGCGGCCTCGGCTGTCCAGCACGTTGATCTAATGTTTACATGTTGGCTGAATATACACGGCTGCTCACAGACCCGCGTTACTTCAACCCTCTGAATCTGATCCAGAATCTGATCCTGACGGAGAAGCGCCTGCAGCAGGACCTTTCTGAACCATTGGTCACAGATTTAGTGTTTCTTGTTGTTTTATTTGTCAGCATGTCGACGTGTGTCTTGGTACACAGCTACCAATGTGTAGCTATATGGGTATGCTAACTAGCACTAGCACTTTTCCATGATAAATAAAAATCATCCACTAGATCTTCAAACCTGCAGACGTGGGGAGTAAAACCGACCTCTGCCAGAAAGGCAGCGGGACCTTTCTGAAGGATTGGTCACAGATTCTGTGTTACTTGTTGTTTTGTTTGTCAGTATGTTGACGTGTGTCTTGGTACACAGCTACAGCTACAGCTACGACATGTAGCTATGTAGCTATGCTAACTAGCGCTAGCACTTTTCCATGCAAACTAAAAATCATCCACTAGATCTTCAAATCTGCAGACGTGGGGAGTCAAAGCGACCTTTGTGTTTATTAAGACAGCCTACAACTAGCATGCCTCCCTCCTAAGCTCCTTGTTAGCACACATGTGTGCAGGGAATGAAAAAGGGAGGAGGGGTTGAGTTGTATTTTATACAGTCTATGGGCTGAACAAGCTCCGAGCTCTGACTTCCTGTTACAGACCGGATGGCGTTGTGACGTATGAAAAACACTGAAAACTGAAACGGCTGGTTTCAGCACACATTTACAGAAAGGTGGAGAAATCAGAACAGGGGCAGAATGGAGTCTTTTACTTTTCAGGGGGTTTGTAGACAGGGACACAGATTTCAGGGAGAGGACCATTAAAAAGTTGATTTTGCATGATATGTCACCTTTAATCCACATAGAAACCACATACACACCCCATAGATTTATATTTAACATTAATATTTATATTTATCATTTGGATTTAATAATTATTTTAACTTAATATATTTTTCTCAACAAAATTAAATGTGAAGAAGATCACAAATCTTCCTCTAAATGTGATAAAAAGTGACTTAATAATTCACTCTATATTTTTAGGAGGTTTTGGAGCTAAATGTTGCTTTTATTTTCGGTGTGCACAACTTTCCAAACGGCGCCCCATAGCTTTAAGTTACTTTAGTTAACACAAAGGTCTGATATTTTCACTTGAGTTAATTTGTCCTCCACTGATGGAAGTAAATAAAGAGAGTTCATTGTGTGACCGCATGAAGAGAGCTGCTCCATGCGCCGGGCGGTGGGAGGAGGAGGAGAAGGAGGAGGAGGAGGGAGAAGGGAGGCGGTCACTCCATCTCCAGCCTCCTCCAGCTGAAGTTACGCGCGGTGGGAGGGGAGCTCAGTGCTGCAGCTGGACGCGGAGCGGCTCCTGCTGTGCCGGGCACGTCGAGAGGAGCCGCTGCTCGTGACAGCAGCAGTGAGAATGAACGCCTTCAGTAAGTGCTGCGATGGAACAGGAAGGTTTACCGAAGAACAGCGGCTCGTTGTGCCTCCGGGCTCCGCGTCACCTCTGCGCGCTGCTGTCCGGACTGCAGGCGACTCTGCCGGAGCAGTGACACGGAATTTACCCAATCAGCAGAGTGAGGAGAAGAGACGCGCGAGGGAGTAAGAGGCAGAGTCATGGAGAAACTGAGCAGAGGCAAGGAGGACATGCAGACAGCGAAGAAAGACAAGAAGCCCAAAGCGGGGAAGCTTTTCCGGAAGAAGTCTCTGAGGTCCGTGGGGAGCTTTATGAACAGAATCATCAGAACTTTGGGGACTTTCACCCACTTTGGAGACGCGGACGCGCGTGACGCGGAGGACGATGACGGAGGGTTCCGGAACGGCGCACCTTGCACCCTGAGCGCGAGCTCCGGGGTCATGAAAGAGGACGTACAGGTGGTGTGGGACCGCGTGGCCAAAAACACCTCGAGCACGTCCTCCTCTCTGTGCACCGGCAGAGAGAAACTCCTGTTCCAGTACGGGGACAAGGTCCCAGGTGTGCTGGGTCTGAAGAACCACGGGAACACCTGCTTCATGAACGCTGTGGTGCAGTGTTTGAGCAACACGGACCTGCTGGCGGAGTATCTGGGGCTGGAGTGGTACAAGCTGGACCTGAGTCAGACCAGACTGAACGGGGTGGTGAGGAGTGATGAGGTGATGAGGTTTGCAAAGGGAGAGGTCACGGAGCAGCTGGCATCACTTGTGAGGGCTCTGTGGACTCTGGAGTACACCCCACAGCTGTCTGTGGACTTCAAGGTACACATCAGGTGGAGGATAAACCACAAAGATCATTATTATCAGGCTTTCAAACACAAGAACAGAGAAATAAGAGCTTACATTGATTTACTTATCCACCAGAAGTGAAATTAAATCAAATAAACAACCAGAAACACAAACAACAATCCTTTAATAACCACAGACGACTGTAAGACAGACGAGAGAGAACAGATTGCATTAATGAAAGTCACATTTGAAACAAAATCGACAAATGGAGGACATATTTACAGCTGCTTGATTAAATATGTGATAAAAGGCTGCCAAACTCTGAAGAATCTGCAGTTAGAACAATTAAACACAAGTCCAATTATCTCTGAAGTGAAGTGTTCCTGATGCAGAGTTTAACAGGATGTCTGAACAGTGGCGCCGTATAGGGGGGATAAGTTAGGATGATTCTGAGGGCCCATGAGTGACAGGGGGGCCCCAAAATAATAATAACAAAAAAATCATAATTAATATTTTATTCAGAATAAGGTAATTAAAAACGGTCCTGTTGTCTTCATAAATATCAGAGATCTCTACTTTATTTGGGCAAATTCATATTAATCCCCCCCCTGTATCAGCATGAAAGAAGGTGCACAGAAAGGCAGCTAAAAGGTCTGGAAAGACCAAGTCTGGGTCCCAGAAAAGGAGGAAGTGGAGAGAGAGAAGAAAGGGGCGACAGTATGTCACCCAGTGTCTCTCCAGGAAAGGTTGGTCTAGTCTTTGAATGGTTCAAATCAACCTGTTTGCTAGTTTGATGTCCACAATGAGATGAACTACGTTGTAGCTAATTATACTAAATGGGTTTCCCCGCCCTCCCGACCAGACTCAGCAGCTGATGAGTCAGCAGGTGTCTCCCCACAACTCCCCCCAACCCCATGAACAAGAAGGTGAGCAACGTAGCATGTCAATTAGCATTATTGAAGGGGGTCTGTGGGACTCTCTTTTTCTCTCTCTATCTGTACTATTACAAAAGCCTCTGCCTGTGCAAGTCATACAGTAAATATTTGACTCCAAGAGGCAAGACAGCTGAAAATGTAGAGTTCTGTAAAGCTTTGACTGGGTGGATTGGATCCTGGAGATGTGGTTGCAGCAGTTGCACACGGTTCTTGGGGCCCAATGTGATATTTTTTCATTGGGCCCCAAATACCCATGGCTCCCCAGTGTTTGAATATGAAAGTTAGAGCTTCATAACAGCCGTGATTTACTCTGCATCACTTCCATGCTCCTGTAATTACTACCTGGGTAGTTATTTCGCCGTTCAGGGAGATATAATAACACATTTCTCTCACAGTAATCCATAAACACTGTTATGAAGAGTCTAAATATGTAATTCACACAAACATTGGTTGCTCCGAGGGCCAAGAGTTAAACAAACTGTGCTCTTCTCACATAAACTAACAAGCACTTAAGATGCTCTGCCCTGTGACTGCTCTGTTTTCATGCCAGGTGATAATGAGGCTGCTGCTCGGGGAGCATTCAGGGTCAGCCGGCGAGAGACTCCAGAGCAGGGAAGTTGTTCTCATGTTGGAGCGCTGAGTTGGAGTTCTGCAGGTTGTATATCACGAGGAATCAGGACCTCTGTTTCTTTATTGATCAGCAGCTGAGGAGAGGAACATCGGGCGTATTTAAAGTGCAACAACACGTTTAAGAAGTGCAGAACTAAACTTTCTAACAACTTTCAAGAAACAAAACCATCTAAAGACTGGATAAGAGTCAGACTGTCTCCCCACTATCATCTCTCTCTCTCTCTTCATCTCCCTCTATCCCTCTCTCCAACACGGTCTCAGCAGATGTGTGTCTAACATGAGTCTGGTCCTGCTGGAGGTTTCTGCCTGTTAAAGGAAGTTTATCCTCTCCGCTGTAACTTGCTAAATGCTGCCAAGTGCGGAGAACTAGCATGAATTCGAATGTAGCATTTCTCAATACTCCATCTAACCCCCCCCCCCTTCCCCTCGGAGCTCCTCCAAAACGACGCCCCCGCTCACATGAACGAGCGCCGCTGATTAACGACCATATGATGGTGACTGATTCCAAACCGGTCCTCAGCTCATCGTTTGTGTTTTTGCACTCCGTCAATTCATGTCTCACTCAGCGGTAAACAGCAGTGAAAGTTAAAACACAAACAAACATGGCTGCTGTTAGCACTCACAGCTCACAGTGAGCTGGAGAGAGGAGAGACAGAGCTTTGTTGGTTGGCGTGGTAACGGCCGACAGTGACCGGTTATTAAAGATCAACGTGTTCATGAACCGGCTCGTCATCCCTACAGCGTTCAGACGGACGCTGCAGTACATCTACATTTCTGTAGGACTTACTAAATGTCATTAATTCTTCTGCTTGTCAGAGCCCCCGTGGTGAGAGCTTTTTAGACTCTGATCCGGACTACAGTCCTGAGCAAAGACCCTCATGGGGTCAGAGGGGACAGGTCCGAGGTGGAGTGAGAGGGGAAGTAAATAGAGTCAGGGGACGGCGAGGCAGGAGACGGGGAGTGAACGCCGGGGACATGTACGCTCTGCAGGAGGCGGGCAGAACGGCAGGACGGGATCTGATTGGTTTAAAATTTTGGGCCCCAAAAATGGTGATTGGTTGGTGTTTTCCCAGGTTTACTCCGGCTGTAGATAGCAGCTTTTTTTGCCTCTTTTTTAAGAACACATTATGTATTGATTACCATCAGGACATAAAGATCATTTAACCAGGAGAACAAAAAGTGGATCTAAATCTGAACACCAACCCCAGCTTTAATAAATACATAAATAAGTCACTAATGGTCACCAAAGTCTCAACGGTTTAAAACGACATTTAAAGTACTCCTTGTTCGCAATGCAGTTAGCTTAACGTAACTAAGCTAGGGATTTACACGATGACTTTTATAGTCCATCAGATTTAACTTCAGACGCCCTCCTGTCGAGCTCTCTTTGTCTTCTCAGCTGCTGATAAATAACCAAACTGGGGAAATGATAATTCATCAGGTTGATGGACTTCAATAGAACCATAATAAAGGTATTTCAGGGTCCCAGCTTGGTGGAAATGACAGCCATGTGATGAATGCTTGAAGTTTGGTGATGAGAAAGAATTAAAACCCAATAATCTGTGGTTGGTGAATTGGATCATCACTTCATCGAAGCAGCTCAGTGCTACGGTAGATTTCCTCTTCTTGCTCGTAGAAGAAAGTGAGGTGTAGAGCGTTTTTATGAAGAAGTATGTCGGCGCAGGACGGAGATGATTTACAGAAACACTTTCCACTTTAGTAAGTTCCCTCGCTGAGGATCAGGGGCCGTGATGGAGCCTCTATCAGGAGACCCTAATGCTTCTATCCTTGGTTCTTTAGCTGCAGCTCTTTTCTCTGGGTCTCTCAGATAATACGAGGCGGCTAACAAAGACATTTTAGAATGGATCTATTCCTGGACTTGCTAATTACTCTGTAGGAAAGGAGTGTAAGTACATGGCTGCAGGAGTAGCTTGACCTGTATTCTGTGTGCTCGTTGATTTCGTCCTCACACTCTGAAATGTTCTAAAGAGTAATCTGAGGATCTTCAGTCTCCATTGTCTTCCTAGCTGCTCATCGTTTAGGGAAGTTGTGGTTTATTAGATTTCCTGTATTTATACGACTCGCAAACCTGCAGCATGTGTTCATCGGTGCGACATTATACAAATATTCCAGCTTCCCACCCTGAGTGTGACGTCAGAGGAAAATTCCCCGCCTTGCAGATTTGGTGAACTCCCTGGAATATCTCGTGGGACTCGGATGTTATCGAGACAACAATCAGAGGGAGCAGCATGGAAACAACTCGGCCAAGATTTGGAGATAGATAAAGAGAAACACTCCCTCTTGTTTGTGATGAAATGTTTCCTGTGTTAGTGCAGACAGACAGACGGACAGACGGACAGAGACGGGCCTCTTGGCTGTAGTCTGTGACCGTAGGAGGACAGAGTTCACGCGGCTCAAACTGCCTGTTGAGTAACTCCACAGCTGCCTGAAGAGAGGCATCATGAGATAATCAGAGAGCTCAGAGGATGAGACCGGCAGGCAGAATGAGCTCCCATATGAAGAGACTCCAGACAGAAGAAAGTCAGGTGTTAGAAGAACATCAGTGATGTTTACAAGGAACAATAATTACAGGGAGAAGAGTCTGATCAGGATTAAAGTGCTTCATGTAATCACCTCTTTCATTCTGGTCTGGAGGGACGGTTTAGTGACCTGACATGACGACACCAGACAAGACTACACGAGGCAGGTCTATACGAGACAAGACAGCATGAGAAGAAACAAGACATGACGAAATGACATGAGATGAGACGAGGCGTGACAAGACGATACGACATAGGACAAGACGAAATGAGACGAAACAAGATGAGATGATACAAGACAAGATGATGCAAGTCGAGATAATACAACATAAGACGAGACAAGACAACATGAGATAAAATGAGAGAACACAGGATGACAAGACATGTTAATACAAGACACAAGACAAGAGGATACAACAAAGGACAAGATGACATGAGACAAGACATGAGACAAGACATGAGACGAGACTAGAAGACATGAGACAAGACAAGAGAAGACAGGATGACAAGACACAACACAAGACAAGAGGATACAACAAAGGACAAGATGACATGAGACAAGACATGAGACAAGACATGAGACGAGACTAGAAGACATTAGACAAGACATGAGACGAGACATGAGACGAGACTAGAAGACATGAGATAAGACAAGAGAAGACAGGATGACAAGACACGACATAAGACAAGAGGATACAACAAAGGACAAAATGACATGAGACAAGACATGAGACAAGACATGAGACAAGACATGAGACGAGACTAGAAGACATGAGATAAGACAAGATGATACAACAAAGGACAAGACGACATGAGACAAGACATGAGACGAGACTAGAAGACATGAGATAAGACAAGAGAAGACAGGATGACAAGACACGACATAAGACAAGAGGATACAACAAAGGACAAAATGACATGAGACAAGACATGAGACAAGACATGAGACAAGACATGAGACAAGACATGAGACGAGACTAGAAGACATGAGATAAGACAAGATGATACAACAAAGGACAAGACGACATGAGACAAGACATGAGCTGTGACTAGAAGACAAGACATGAGACGAGACTAGAAGACATGAGATAAGACAAGAGAAGACAGGATGACAAGACACGACATAAGACAAGATGATACAACAAAGGACAAGACGACATGAGACAAGACATGAGATGAGACTAGAAGACAAGACATGAGACGAGACTAGAAGACATGAGATAAGACAAGAGAAGACAGGATGACAAGACATGACATAAGACAAGATGATACAACAAAGGACAAGACGACATGAGACAAGACATGAGATGAGACTAGAAGACAAGACATGAGACGAGACTAGAAGACATGAGATAAGACAAGAGAAGACAGGATGACAAGACACAACATAAGACAAGAGGATACAACAAAGGACAAGACGACATGAGACAAGACATGAGACAAGACACGAGAAGAGACTAGAAGACGAGATAAGACAAGAGAAGACAGGATGACAAGACACGACATAAGACAAGAGGATACAACAAAGGACAAGACGACATGAGACAAGACATGAGATGAGACTAGAAGACATGAGATAAGACGAGAGAACACAGGACCACCCAAGATGACAAGACACGATACAAGACAAGATGATACAACATAGGACAAGACAAAATGAGACAAGACATAAGACGAGACGAAATGAGACATGATAGAAGACTAGATGAAACAACATAAGTCGAGACAAGACGACGAGAGATAAGACGAGAGAACACAAGACAACACAAGACAAGACATGATACAAGACAAGATGATACAACAAAGGAAAAAGACGACACGAGACAAGACATGAGATGAGAATAGAAGACATGAGATAAGACGAGAGAACACAAGATGACAAGACAAGACGATACAACAAAGGACAAGACGACATGAGATGAGACTAGAAGACATGAGACAAGACAGGATGACTAGAGACAAGATGGATGAGACAAGATGACATGAGATAAGACGAGAGAACACAAGACAACACAAGATGACAAGACACGGCATCAGACAAGACGAGATGAGACGATACAAGATGAGACAGGACGACAAGAGATGAGAGGACACGAGACAAAACGACCCGAGACGAAGGGACGAAGATGAAACAACATAAGATGGTAACTGTAGAAACTTGGCAGTCCAGGGAGCAGAGGAAAACTGATTTGAACTTTGACTTAAAACTAACTGCATGTTGTTGAAGTCTCGACGCTCAGAGAGGCGTGCAGCGATACTGTTTTTATTCTCTCTTAGTTTGTAACACGTCCTGTAAAGTGACGCAGAAACAACAGTGTTCATTAACGACAGCAACAGGCAGGAGGAACAGATCCCTCTGTTTGTCCCGCCCCCCCTACAGTTTGTCTTTTCAGTGTGAGTCTGATGTTTTGATAAAACTCATCAACAGCATGTTTTATAAAGCTGCAGTCAGTCACTTGATACTCTGTGCTCACAGCAGGTGATCTGCATGTGGCACGAGAAGTGTTAATGACGTGAGGCAGAGAGGTAAATGAATACTGCGGTTCCTGTGCATCTAGTCCATAAATGTAGACCCCGTCCTCCTTTGATCCAAAGTTCCTGAAGGTTATGAATCGACAGCGGCCTCCTCGCAGGTCAGCGGGCTGCAGAGTCAGGAGAAAAACCAAAACAAAGTCCTGATGAATACCTGGCTCTGGGCCACATTCCAGACCCACCTGGGCCGTCTGACAGGAGAGAGGCAGCTTTAATAAATGTTCACTGAAGACTCGCCGCTCTGAGAGATTTCACATTGCTGATGCGGCGTCCTGAGGTTCCTCTCTCACAGATGTGTCTCTGCTGTCAGAATGGAAGGGTTGAGTTTCTTCAACCTGAGAGGCAGATGTGTGCGTTTGATCTGGACGTTGCTGGAGCGGGTTTTCGAACCCCCCCACCCCCCACCCCCTCAGCAGGATGCTGTGTTTGCACAGAGGGGCCAGATCCTGAAACTCAAACAGTTACTCAACAGCCGATTTATCAGTTTCCACAACATGAGAGGCCTGAGAGAAGGGAGGCTGGATGACCCGGTAGGAATGTCATCCTCCCCGCTGCGTGCATCGACAGGGAATTTGTTTTTGGCAGCTCGATAAATGTAGTGACGACGGAGAGCTTTCTCACAGGTATGTGTCAATATTTGCAGTCGCCATGTTGGTCTTTAATGATTATCTATGATGCCGGCTGCAGAAAGCCAGACGACCCACAGAAGACCAGCAACAGACTATTGATCACCGACCAGGGCTACTTTTACCCTGAGTGATTCCTGCAGCTATTAAAGGGCAAGTCTGAAGAATCACGAGTCGCCCAGTTGATTTGGAAAAGTAGTTCCAGATCACAACAAAACTTATCAAAACACTTTACCGAGAGAGAGGAAGGTTAGACAGCTATCTTTATTTTATTCAGAGAGATGCAACTTCATCCACCAATGAGCTCTTTGCAACAGTGACAGGGAAAGTCCTTTCAAAAGGAACAAACTTCAAGCAGACTCAGACGATGGTCCGGTTTAGTACGTTGATCTTGCTTGTGTTTCTTCAGCTATCTGTATCCTCGGGCGCTCCACACAGGAAGCATGTTGGCTGCGTGACGGCTCTTGAACAGCTTGATTTTCATTTCAACATGCATGTTAGCAGACAACATCGTTCATCCTATCGGCGTGAGTTGTGTGTCTTACAAAGTCTCAAATGCCGATAATCGGGAGTAATGAAGACTTACTGATAATCTCTGAACAGATCTCACAAGGACTCAGAAAATGATACTATTAACTCTTTTCACTCGGTTGAACTCGTGAACCAGCGCAGCACCCGTTTGTTTTCCCCCCCCGCTCGAGCCCATGGAAGAGGCACGCCTTGACGTCAGATTTGCGTGACCGCTTTTCCCAGCAGTGCTAGTGTGAACTTTACCCTCACAACAACAACGATGGAGGACAATGGCAGCTCGTCTCCTCGGCCGACCGCTGCTCTGCCTTGGAGTCCATTTCAATCAGGAGACTCAATTTGAATATTAAAGGTTCTTTATTACAACTGAATGAATGATGGAACTTGACAGAAATCTTTGGTGTAAGGACTCTATGGGGATAATGTTATGAGCATAGGATGCGTGAATTTGGCAGCTGAACAAATCCCCCTAGAGTCCAGACTCTGGTGGTGGTGGTTGATGATCCTAGGGATTGAAGACCTGCAGAGACCAGGTGGAGACGGGGAGGTGGAGGGGTGCGCGCCATCAATGCAAGAAGGAACAAGCAGGAGAGAGAGACATATTTAAAAAGACAGCAGAGAGTTGATAGGCTGATGATAAGGGCGTGCCACTGAGCTATTGGATGACAGCCGCTGCTGATTAGCCAATGACAGCTCAGGAGCCTGCAGCTGGAAGCGGGTGAGCTATTGAACAACTGCTGTGATTGCTTTATAGTCTTCCTGTCTGAACTTTCGCTAGAGCTACATTAGTCTCTTTTATTTTTTTGCTGCAGGACAATGGCGGAAACACGTTTGGTTTGTGTTTTTGATCACGGATACCCCCCCACCCCTCACCTCTGACGTAAGCGATTCTCGGTTCTAGAGCCACTCTGGAACCGGTTTTCCAGCCGGGAGACGGTTCACTCGCAGTCGAAACATGAAAAACCGTTTCACACTTGAGCGCCGGCTCCGAACCGGTCCTGAAACTGCCTCAGTCGAAAAGGGGTATTTGAGGTCTGTTGTGACTCTGTATCAGCTGGATTTATGTCAACAGCGTGCAAAGTATAATATGAAGGATATTCCAGAATGCTTTTCAAGCTATATTATGCGCCGTTTATTCTGTGGATGGACTCCCCTTGTTTTCACACAATGCTTTTATTTTGAAGTCATGTCCAGGATTGTTATTTGGTCAAAGAAGTGCCATACAAAGTGCTTAATTCAAGTCAGTGAACTAAAAAAGAAAAGGTCATGAAATACGTTAGCTGCAGGTAAGCTATGCTACAGGAAATATTTGGTGCTCCCTTTGCATCCGTCTCTGTGCCCCTCTCTCTCTGCTCAGCTGGTGTCTGTGTTAAGCAGCTGTTTTTTAAAGGTTATACTTTTGGAAATGTTTGCCTTTATTTGATGGAACAGGAAATGAGGGGAGAAGAGAGCAGAGGAAGGCATGCAGCAAAGGGTCGAGTCCGGGAGTCGAACCTGCGACCGCTGCAATGAGGACTATAGCTTCTGTACATGGGGCGCACACCCAAACTGCTGATCAATCAACATCAGGGTAGGAGAGAGAATATCCAGTATGATCTCTCCTCCTCCTCCTCTCTCTATCAGAGGACTGCAGTGTGTCTACCTCCCTATCATGCCACAAAATGAGGACGTCATGGATCGGTTATTTTTTGTTCTCTCTCCAAGTTTTGACAATGACCGCTGGACTTGATGTGCAGAGAGGGAGACAGGAAGAGAAAAGTGGAAAGAGACAGGGAGACGTAGCAAAGCCGATAATAACAGTAGAAAGTGAGTGTTAACCTGGACACTATAATAATGATAAATATGAGTATAACTGATAATAAGTGCTGCAGCAGGGGGAGTCCAAAGACACACAGTATCCAGACTGAGTATTCAGTGCAGCGTACATGATGTAGAGGATACTTATATTGACTTGTGTGTTGTTTGGACTTCATCTCTGGTTACACGATTACACACATTACAAACTGGCCGGTGGCTGTTATGACACAGCGAGCGGCAATAAACACAGCGTTTTCTACAACCTCAATTATATCACTGAGACAACTGCCACCTTCAAGAGGCTGGAGGTAATTACTGTTATTACTTCTGCATAACAGCTTTATGCTCATAAATGAGTCGGCTCTCATGGTTTATGTCAGAGCGTTTCTGCTAAATGTTTACGAGCATCGTCTGCACTGAGCGTAATGTTCTCCCCGACAGTCTGATCAGAGCGGTTTGTTATAATGTCAGGTGGGATAGGGAGGTCAGAGGTCAGGAGGCAGGGATTGGTATTTCCAGTCGCCCTCATGTGAGGATGTGTTTCATGATGCACGTTGATTTTAGATAATGAACATGTCTTAAACTGAATTTTGAGTCACAACAAAGGATTAGTTTTAAGGAACCTACAAATTAAAACACTTAAAGGATAATATTGTGCTCACTTGACTTTGAGAAAACTTCTCTTCACTGCGTTGATATTTTGCTGCCTGAAGCCTTCGATTTAAACACTGTACGGGTGTAAAAGTGCTTTAGTGATCCTCTGACTTAGAAGTTAAAGGGGACATATCACACTTTTTTCATCAACATATATTGGTCTAAGAGGTCCCCAAAACATGTCTTTAAAGTTTATGCTCAAAAAAACACTTTGAAATCAGATTCTGGTCTGCCTGAAAAACCCTCTTCTTCATTCCTCATCAGAACACTCTGTTTTCTCTCTGACCACGCCCCCTCAGGAAGTGGGTGTGGCCTCGGCTCTCCAGCACGTTGATCTAATGTTTACATGTTGGCTGAATATACACGGCTGCTCACAGACCCGCGTTACTTCAACCCTCTGAATCTGATCCAGAATCTGATCCTGACGGAGAGGCGCCTGCAGCAGGACCTTTCTGAACCATTGGTCACAGATTCTGTGTTTCTTGTTGTTTTATTTGTCAGCATGTCGACGTGTGTCTTGGTACACAGCTACCAACATGTAGCTATGTGGCTATGCTAACTAGCGCTAGCACTTATCCATGATAAATAAAAATCATCCACTAGATCTTCAAATCTGCAGACGTGGGGAGTCAAAGCGACCTTTGTGTTTATTAAGACAGCCTACAACTAGCATGCCTCCCTCCTAAGCTCCTTGTTAGCACACATGTGTGCAGGGAATGAAAAACGGAGGAGGGATTCAGTATTATTTTATACAGTCTATGGGCTGAACAAGCTCCGAGCTCTGACTCCGTGACAGACCGGATATTGTTGTTACGTAACAAAAACACGGAAGTCTGAAACGGCTGGTTTCACACACATTTACAGAAAGGTGGAGAAATCAGAACAGGGGCAGAATGGATTTTTTTCATTCTCGGGGGGTTTGTAGACAGGGACACAGATTTCAGGTAAAGAACCATTAAAAAGTCAATTTTGCATGATATGTCACCTTTAAGGGAAACAGTGTCTGTTTGGACGGCACACACTGGCGTGACATATCAGACTGCTGGCGATAATATAAAGCAGGGGTTCCCAAAGTGTGGGTCTGGACCCACTGGGGGGTCGTGAGACACAAATGGGGGTTGTGTGATGTGAAATTTTACCCATTATAGTAAAAAATATCAATAAAAATAGTAGCTCACCTTGAAATAAAACCTTGAAAATATAAAGTGTTACAAGTTTTCAGCCTTTCTTTGTTTCCAGATGACTCCTAAGTTTAGAGTTAGTCAACAGTTAATGATCTAAAGCAGTGGTGTCCAAACTTTTTTCAAAGAGGGCCACATATGATGTTGTCAGAATACTCAGGGCCAGTGACTCCTACTGAGACTTTGGAATCCTAAAAGTTAGATATGAAATCTCTATTTAATAACAATTATTTTAAATGTTTTCTCAATAAAACAGTAACTAGGAAGTACCATGTAAAGATTAGCAAACTTTATCTTCTTCTGGAGGAAAATGTTTTTCATTAGGGTCGGGCAATGTGGGAATTGTATCATTATTTTCCTATGGCAGGATCATGATCTGGATTTCATCAAACTTCTTTTTCATGTTGTTTTTAAGACTTTTCTAACCAGCAGACAACATTTTAAGAACAAAATAATTATTTTCCTGAGTTTGGAAAAAAAATTGTATGCACCAAATTTTGCCTTTTCTGCACAATTTCATAATTTTGTGTCCTCTTTTTGTGTCATCTGAACTTTTAGTGTTAATAAAGAACATTTTCACATCATGATAAAAACATGAATTTGAAAACCTGACAGCTTTAAGAGTTCCTGTGTTTCTTCTTTATTGCCGTCTTGCAGAATTCCCAGTGCTTTGGCTTTTCAACAAGTAGTTCATATGAAGCTTTTTGAGACGTCTCTGGATTGACTTTAGTTTTGTTTGTGTGCTTGAAAGAAACTGCAAATGTACAGATGATTCAGAAGGTGATTCATTTCTTTGCTATGAATAACACAAGTTGAGATGGAAGCTTGGGGCCTTAAATAAATGGACCTTGGGCCGCAATTGGCCCCCGGGCCGTACTTTGGACATGCCTGATCTAAAGCATCAGTAGCAGCAGGTTCATTCATAACACACAGGAAACACAGACACATGCTCATATAGGGAGGGTCATTTTCTTCAGACCAGCTAAATGAAGACACATTAAATCACTCTGAGGGACAGTGGGGGGTCGAGAGTCTCTGGCATCTATATTTTGGGGGTCGCAGGCTGAAAAGTTTGGGACCCCCTGATCTAAAGAATAAGTCGTGCCTTTTTTACCATGAGGCGCACATCTCACACGCCAAAATAGACATTTAATTGACCTTTTATGAACAATATTTGTATCTACAAAAAGAAAAAACTTCCCAGGCATGAAATAGAAAGTAGGGTTACACTTCCTGTATGCTTTTCAAAGTAAAAGCCCAGGCTTTTTTTCTGCTTAGTGACTACTTTCATTTCCCAAGATTGTGAACCAAATACAGCCACCGTGGCTTACTAACAGGGACACTAACGCTATTCTATTAACAAAATGTTATTATCCTAATATTATAAATATTATTATCTGATAAATTACTGTCTGAGTGACTTCCACTTGTATTGGAGTAATATTTAAAGTAAAGGAGGATCTATATTTTGATTTAAGTCATGAAGTTATGTACTTTGTCCTCCACTGGTCTCCACATTGATTACTCTGAGGCGTTTGAAGTCGGATCTGTAAATGAAGTGTTCACTTAATTCAGTGTTTCAGTTCCTTCCTCTTATTTCCCTCCTTCTTTCCGTCTGCTGGAACAGTAGCTCTGTATTTATTCATCCTCTGTGTCCTGTGACCGACTCATCTTAAAGTTTGTGTGTCAAACGACAACACTCATCACTTTCTGACTTTGTGATCCGCGCGGCAAAGGAAGCGGCTCTTTCTCTTTCAAGATGAGATCAGAAGAGGAGATTAGAAAACCTTATTGCTCTGCCAAGACTGTTTATGAATTTTTATGCTCACTTTTTTTTTTTTGCACTTGTCAGTAAGCACATCCCAGAAACCGCTTTGAAGTTCCAGCCGCGGCTCTGCTCCCAAAGATTTCTAACTCTGCTCACACCGAACGACTCTGTGTTTCAGAAGAATCCCCGACTCGTACCGCGCTTCCTGTTGTTGAAGCTGAGACATCTGTGTTGAATTCAGTGTCTGCCCATCTCTCTTTATAACTGAACTGGCAGCTCTTTCACGACAGGCCTCTAACTTCATCATTAGACATCCTCCATCACATTATGGTGAGATGGGAATATCACACATTAGTGGATTATGAAGCAATGATTACAGTCTGCTGTTCCCTCTGCTATAATCTCTCATCACTGCCTGTGCTGCTCCCGCCTGCCAGCTGCGGTTCATGCAGCTAATTCCTGCCTAATTGACTCGGGTGCCATTCACATCTGAAGTCACATTACACCGAGTGTGAGCTTAAGTAGCCCTCAACCTACTTTAAAGGAGGAGCATTATTCGCACCTTTTATTTAAAGTCATTCAGACTCAATGAAGGTAAGGCAGCACTTCTGAAGAGTGAAACTTTTCTCCCAAGACTCAGACAAAGGCATGTTTTCCAAATCCAAAATCTTAAACCATTGAAGAGAGTTAGTGCAAATTTGCAATTCAAGAATTTCTCTCATCAGCGTGGTGTGAGGGAGCCAGAGGAAGAGTCGTCCAGCGAACACCAGGGCTGCCAAAACCACGTTAATGTGAAAGAGTTCCTTTTAGGAAGGGTAACTTAGCACAGCGGTGTGATTTCATTTCACCAAAACAAAGTATGGAATTAACTTTAACACACTTTAGGATTATTGAGGGCCATAAAACTACCTTTTTTTATTACCATGCATTTGTTTTCAGTTAGATCGCACCAATCTCTTTCTGCAGATTCCTTTTATAAAACCTAGAGTCTGTACTCTGGGGTCTGGACTTTCAGCAGGAGACTCACTGGTTCTGTATAATCAGGTACTGCAATGTATGCAGTCCATATGGAGAGCAAAAACAGGAGGAGCACAATCAACCTTAATGACATCTCAGCTCACATGGTTGTTAATGTGAGGAGGATATCTGCATGAAGAGCAGCTAACAATCTGTTCTACATCAAACATTTACACTGAGACACTAATCTGCTTGATGCTGTGTCACTAAAGACAATCAGCGTTTAGATTTCCTGACTTCCCTGAACGCAGCATCAGAAATGATGGATCCCACCTCCATTCAACAAACAAACATTGTAGACGTAGTTTTCTTCTCCTCTTGAGGACAGACCTGACAAAGCTTTTTACTTTCAGCTACAACTAACCTGTAATTACAGATTCTGATTCAGAGACATGTTGAATCTGGATCTCAGGGTCTGGGTTTTAGTCTGAGAAGGGTCCTGGTCTCTGTCTGTAGTCTGAGTAGTATCCACCAATCAGGTGTCAGCAGGAAGAACAGTGTTATAGAATTCTGTCTTTGATGATGTCAAAATTCTGTCTTTGATGATGTCAGAATTCTGTCTTTGATTATGTCAGAATTCTGTCTTTGATGATGTCAGAGTTCTGTCTTTGATGATGTCAGATTCTGTCTTTGATGATGTCAGAATTCTGTCTTTGATGATGTCAGAGTTCTGTCTTTGATGATGTCAGAATTCTGTCTTTGATGATGTCAGAATTCTGTCTTTGATGATGTCAGAATTCTGTCTTTGATGATGTCAGAATTCTAGAACAAATGGAACATTCCGTGAAGAAGGTCAGAGCTAAAGAAACATCAGTGTCTCTAATCCTCTTTCATAGACCTCCATTCAACAAACAAACATTGTAGACGTAGTTTTCTTCTCCTCTTGAGGACAGACCTGACAAAGCTTGACTTTGGACTTTGGACTAATCTGCATCATGATGTTGTTATTTCAGCAAACTGAAGACCCGTTAATTACAAGAACATCACAAGAACATCAGTTTCTGTTTCAGGTTCATACCGCTGAAGGAAGCCAGAGGGAAGACTCTGAGGAACTGTTTACAGTGAAATTGAGACTCAGTAGAAAGAGATAAGCCGTGTTACTCCTGGGAATGAAATGGACTGAGAAATAACAGTGTTTATTTTACTGAGTGATAATAATATAATTTTCTTTGCTTGTGAAATGAACTGAATCATCAAACCTGTCATCAGTTTGTAGCTGCAGTGAAATGGCGCTCTCTTAAAATGTGCTTTCCTCTCCTCTCCAGACTGTAGTGTCCAAGTATGGGTCCCAGTTTCGTGGTAATTCCCAACACGACGCCCTGGAGTTCCTCCTGTGGCTGCTCGACCGAGTCCACGAAGACGTGAACATGGCCGCCCACAACAACAACAACAAGATCAAGGCTCTCGGGGAGGTAAGAAACGATGTGCGAAGCATCACTGCAGCAAGGTGTCGCTCCACGTCTGCCTCTGTTCTGCTCACATCTGTTCTTGAGATTGCTTCCTCTGTCACAAACATTACCCTGCATTGTTATTCTGACCTTGTAGTGTTTGCTGGGTTCAGATTAAAGAGAGGAGGATCTGTGAAGTTCCCTCTGATGCATGATGCGACTGAATCAGGTCCAGAGTGTCGCCCTCCTGCAGTCTGAGCCCACGTCCTCCAGACACGCTCATTTTATTGCATAGGTTTAAACTGCATGCATAATTAATGCGTAACTAATACATGGCTCCTTATTATGTACATGAATTAATGCAGTAGGTATTAAGAGCCTGTGTGCCTCATATATAGGGATCCAATTATTAGTTATGGTGATTGAATGATCTCCAGGAATCATACTCTATGAATGTCAACCCTCACTTCATTAAGTCTGTTCGTTTTTAAACATCTGTGTCTCAGACGGTTAGATTTCCTCTCTTGGTCCTGTTGTACTCATATTCTGAACACCTCATCGTCTCCTTCTTGGAGGATTCAGGACTTTATGTCCAGCATGTTGGAGAGGAGGTGATGATGACCGATGTTTTCTGATGCTTTTCTGTCAATCATTCATGCTTTTGAATGATAAAGACGTTCTGACTTTCTTTGATAACTCCTCTGATGGCATCACTATAATGTCCTCTCTTAAGGAACCCAGGGCTGAAACTTTTTCCTGAAGTGCAACTTTAATGCCACCTAAACCTGGCTCTAAGAGGTGCAGACTTGCTCTGTGGTTGACTTGAAACTGGGGTTTTGAGCTGTAGTCAAACCAGATAAACAAAGGGACCTATTGACGTTGCTGTCTCTCTCTTCTGCTGTCAGCCTTGTCCAATTATCCGGGTCAATATTCAGCATCTGGACGATTGTTTGTATCAACACTTCATTTTTGCAGAAATGGAGCGCCGCCTGCAAGCTAGTTCAGGCAGACAACTCGAGCCGCGCTCATCATACTGACACGTCACCACCTCTCCATCAGCTGATCTCAACATCCTCATTCGGCGGTCTATTTAAACGTCAAGCCTCCCTGTCTCTGCCTCTGCTTGCAGCGCTCTGCTGTTCTGCTCAGTGCTGTGTGAAGTTTGTCCCCACCTCCTCCCCGGCTTCCACCTGCGGGCTCCGAGTGGGTTAGTCCTCTCTCATTGCTCCTAATGTCTGCTTTAAATAATCTACGAGGAGTAATGAAGTTCTTAATAATTGATTTAAAAATGACCTCCTTTGACTCTGCACCCTATGGGTCTATTTTTACCAAGCAGCAACTTCTTCTGGTCTTAAAATATGAAGCCCATGCGAAAGTGCTAAAAACTGCAATTCATCGAGTGTCCACTAGAGGCTGGCTGCAGAAACACCAGAAACCATTATTTATATTGTCTATGGCTGTTTTTGAAACCTCCTACTATACTAGCAGTGTGTACTGATTTGGCCAAAATCCAGTATGTAGTATGTAGTACTAAAAATCTACAGTAAGCCAAAACTACCCGGATGTCTACTGATTCAGGATCATGTCTCAGTTTGCATCGGACCAGTTTTCCTCGCGTACTGTTCCCATAATGCACAGCGCTAACATTACGCTTCTTCTTTTTGTCGTTTTTTGATGGGGGGAACTCAGTTTTTAGGTGCTGAAGAAATCATTAAATGACATATAAACCACTTCTTAACTTTTGAAACTATAAATTGAAAGAAGCAGTTTATCTATCAGCTTGGCCGTTTGTTTACTTCCACTTTCCGAAATCGGTAATTCAGTGACGTCTGGCCCAGCATCCTGCAGAACACGTTGAACAGAACAGTCATACTACAGACTAAATTCAAACACAGTATATAGTAGGTTGTACTTACTGCCTGCTACATTCATAGGTGGTATGTATCAGGCCGTTTCGATTACAGTCTGTGGTTTTTACTCACCTCTCTTTCTCACCTGATGTCCCACAACAGGATCTGATTGGAATGACATCACACAACTGTGTTACTTAACTTTACCATAAGTGTAACTGGTTAACTGTTAACTCCTGTATATGATGTTGAAAGTTTCAGTTTGACTAAACATCTGCTTCATCCAATTAAACAAAGTCTTACGTTGGAGTTTGTAACGTTCCAAATTCTAAAATTTGACTGAAAGTTTCAAATTTTTACTGTTATCGTGTATCTGTTCATAATATCAGTTATTGGTATCGGTATCGTCCCTGAAAAACCAATATTGGTTGGTCAGTGTGCATCATTAAGTGACACCAAAGTGACTAAAGCACCAGAATCTGTCGCCCTGTGAACACAGAGATTTGGGGTGGGGGCTGTGACAGAGGGCGGAGCAGAGACACACAGCAGGCAGGAAGAAGTGCAACATGTGTTTGTGCAGAGGTGTGGAAATATTTATACCTTTTAAAGGGAGTAAAACAGAGTGAATCATCCAGATAGTGACGCATCTGTCTTTTTAAACGCCCCTCTCTTCGTGTTGCTTTGTCTCAGAGTCAATCCCCCACTGCTGCTCTCTCCTCTCTTGAAACTAAGACTGTAGATCTGTTTTTTAAGCTTTGGCTCCTCTATAGAAAGTAAAAGGAAAGATTAGTTCTGAAGCACGTGGTGTTAAAGATTTGCTAACCCGTCTGTCTAAGTGTGCAGATTCAGTGAATGATTTTCCGTTTGCTCGTCTCCTCTGGGGATGAATCTGCAGCCTGCATCCGGATTCCCCTTGAATTGAACTTTGAACTCCCTGCTGTGAGCCATTAAGGCCGACTTTTCATGTATAATTAAGTACATGTTTTCACTTCCCAAACAGACATCCCTGTTGTGTTTCTTTTTAAGCTTTATAGGGGTAATAACCGGTGGCATCATTTATGAGAAATGCTGCTTTTACTGTCGGCGAGTTATTGCAATTAGATCCCCCAAAACTCAGCGCCCTTTGTTTCCTGAGGCGCTAACTGCAGTGATTTATTCTGTTGTTTCATCATTTTCGCTCTGAATGTCTGGAGAGCAGGCAGCCTCACACTCCCACGGCTGCACAACAAACCTTCAGCTATGACCGACATGCAACCTCCTCTGTATTGAATGCTCGTATCAATGAGAGGAAGAAAGTTCAGTTTTCCCCTAAAGGAGCCGGGGAGCATCGTCAGCATAGGATATCATTACAAAGTCAAGGTCGTAGTAACGCCCGGGGAAGCAACACCAGCATCCTCTGTTTCCTCCACAAATTAAAAAAACAATGATGGAGAGATTGTAGCTCCAGCTGCTCCACAGTCTGAGGTTTCTGTTCATATATCACACAGAACAAGGTTCCGTCCTCTGTCTGAGCGGAGTCGGCCTTTAATTCAGGATGAGAGTGAGCGATCAGGGAGGTTTGGAGGAAAGTGGGGGAGTCTGCAGAGTGTCTTAAAGTGCACACGGCTCCTCAGAGGACGTGACAGGAGGTCAGGACTGTAGAGCTGCTGATAAGGTCTGTCATGATGAGTCTGCAGCAGCCTGGGGGAAATGTCACAGTACCTTGGTAACACCTACGAAGCCTGATAGGTGTTGTTATCTGAAGGCTTTTTAAAACGATGTTGACATCCGGGATAAACAATATATAATGTGCGATCAAACTATAAAGAATATTACATTATTTATGATTCTAATAATGCAGTTTTATCCAATAAGAACAACCAATAACTGCTTTCATTCACCTGTGAACAAGCCTTCACATTCTGACACGGTCGATGGTGATATGCAATCTGCCCAGTCAATATGGCGTCACCGGTGTGGATGTTTTTCCAACCAGTTCAGACCAGAGTAAACAACCAGTACAGACCAGAGTAAACAACCAGTACAGACCAGAGTAAACAACCAGTACAGACCAGAGTAAACAACCAGTACAGACCAGAGTAAACAACCAGTACAGACCAGAGTAAACAACCAGTTCAGACCAGAGTAAACAACCAGTACAGACCAGAGTAAACAACCAGTACAGACCAGAGTAAACAACCAGGAACCAGGACAGACCAGAGTAAACAACCTGTACAGACCAGAGTAAACAACCAGTACAGACCAGAGTAAACAACCAGTACAGACCAGAGTAAACAACCAGGAACCAGGACAGACCAGAGTAAACAACCAGGAACCAGGACAGACCAGAGTAAACAACCAGTACAGACCAGAGTAAACAACCAGTACAGACCAGAGTAAACAACCAGTACAGACCAGAGTAAACAACCAGTACAGACCAGAGTAAACAACCAGTACAGACCAGAGTAAACAACCAGTGCAGACCAGAGTAAACAACCAGTACAGACCAGAGTAAACAACCAGTACAGACCAGAGTAAACAACCAGTACAGACCAGAGTAAACAACCAGTACAGACCAGAGTAAACAACCAGTGCAGACCAGAGTAAACAACCAGTACAGACCAGAGTAAACAACCAGTACAGACCAGAGTAAACAACCAGTACAGACCAGAGTAAACAACCAGTACAGACCAGAGTAAACAACCAGTACAGACCAGAGTAAACAACCAGGACAGACCAGAGTAAACAACCAGTACAGACCAGAGTAAACAACCAGTACAGACCAGAGTAAACAACCAAGAGTAAACAACCAGTACAGACCAGAGTAAACAACCAAGAGTAAACAACCAATACAGACCAGAGTAAACAACCAGTACAGACCAGAGTAAACAACCAGTACAGACCAGAGTAAACAACCAGTACAGACCAGAGTAAACAACCAGTACAGACCATAGTAAACAACCAGTACAGACCAGAGTAAACACTGTAGTTGACATCATCTGGTGGGAAGCTAAATCCAGTTAGCTCAAAATACCAGCTATGACTGTTAGTTTGTTTGACGTACTGATGGCGGCGCAGGCCGGTGGGGGTTTCGGTGGAACAGTGTTGTCAATAACAGATTATGAAACCAGACTTTTAAAGGCTGAAACTGAAAGTAGGCTGGTAGGAACTAAACCAGGACTTTGAGTCCTGTATCCATGGTGAGTTCTTTGTCTCGCGTTGTGTTGGCGAGTCCAAATGGCACTTTTGGTCCGCTGCCTGGATTGGCCGTTTCATGTCCAATATCTGCTGTTTCACTGGAGCCATCGAATCAACATTGACAGCCCGCCAAGGAGAGCTTCTTATTGAATGTTTGAAACTTTATTGAGTCTTTAGAGACTTTGAATGATAAAGGGAACAGAAGAAACCAAGCGAGTGGTTGTTACACCAAATATGGTTCATGAGATGGGTTGATTTTGTGATTCCAGAGTCTCTCCAAGCACAGAAACAGACATTTAAAAGGCTTATTGAGGGACGCTGAGCTTGCAGACAGGAGGTTGGAGCTCTTATCATTACAACATGAGTTTGTTGTCTTCGTTACAGACAGTTCTTGGAAACTCTGCAAGGATTCAGGATGCACTTCATACTTAAGAGTTTTAAAAGTTCCTCTGCCAACTCCGAAAAGTTCTGGTGATAGCAGGAGAGTGAGTATGGGTTTAGCTGGTCCATGGTGTCCAGAAACACCTGAAGCCTTGGGAGTGTCTGGCTGCAGATTCAACCACTTCCTGTCTGTGCTGACTTGCATAGTCCATCATTTGTTTTGTGATGCATCGATGCAGCCTGCTGTCGTTTTCCCGTTCAGTCAACAGAAGCTGCAGCTCTCAGAATGCTGAATGTGGAGGTTTCTATGAAAACCTCATCTGCAGCGTCGGCCTTCTGAGAACAATCAATGACTCGTCCATCCGCGTGTTAATCTTCATGTGGTTTTATTGTCCTCTGAAAAGCTCCGACTTGTTTAATTGGGGATCATTTCAGGAGAACGGTGCTGTAATCAAATATTCTGCATGCATATGACTGCTTCTATATCCCTCTCAGAGAGGGAGGGAGTGAAGGAAGAGCAGCACTCTGGCTCCCGTCCAGAGCAGAAAATCTCTTGTGACAGATGTCTCTTATGTTTGTCCAGGCCGGGTGCCATCAGCCAGTGTGGGCCCTTTGCAGACACCGAGGTTTTCAAGGTTTCAGGTTTTATCAGCGAGGAAACATGTGGTCAGATAGGCCTCCGCTCGGTATCAGGAGCAGGAGCGGTTAAGTCTGTCTCTCCATGAATCATAGTCCACTCCTGCTCTTAATCTCTGCTCTGTCTCCGCTGCTCTTACACACTGTACCTCTGTAAGAATGTACAGTAGAGCTGTGGTATGCAGTCTGCTATCTCTGCTCCACCCACAGAGGAGCTCACTGAGGGCAGCTGCAGAAAAAAGAGCCGACTGAACACTCCTGAGAGAGCTCAAGAGAGTAAATCAGGGTCATCTGGAGTCTGTGGTAGTCTCTTTGTTTCTGGACCAGAACCACAAACGTCTCTTTATATACTCCTGATAAAGGGATCAAGTGAATGGAAGATCAAAGTTTTGGGAGGGTACATTGTTTTTTACCAGTGACGTTTGTATTCTCACTGATGCCACTGGGTCTTTGCTGATGCTCTCCCCGCCTTGGCTTTTCATGCACACGAAAGAGAGTGGAGGTGTGCTCTCCCCTCTTCAGGCTTTGGGCAGCTCAAATCTGATGATGAGTTATTGACCCTTATCATTTTTCAAAACAAGACACCGCCGGTCAACGTGCCAAGTATAAGATGGCTTTTATTTTGAAAAGACTTGTAGAGGAATGCTACAAAGTCATTGCCCGCCCTGCTGTCGGGAGTCGGTTTGATACATCAATCAATCAATCTTCATCAATCACAACAAACGTTATCTCAAGACTCTTTTTCAAACAGAGGTGGTCTAAACCACTCTAGACTCAACACCAAGACAGGATCACTCAGTCTGACCCCACCTTAATCCACCATGAGCATTGCACATTGCAGTGTGGTAGTAGTTACAGCGGCGAGGACAAACTTCCTTTAACAGGCAGAAACCTCCAGCAGGACCAGACTCATGTTAGACACACATCTGCTGAGACTGTGTTGGAGAGAGGGATAGAGGGAGATGAAGAGAGAGAGAGGGAGCGGTGACATGATGAGATGAGTAGTAGAAGCTGTTGTTGCTGGAGTCCAGAACGACCACAGCAGGACGACGTCTACGAGACAAGGGAGCTCAGGGACTCCAGAAAGGTCTATGGTTAGTAACTTTAATGGGACAGGAAGAGTTAAAGTGAGAGACAGGCAGAGAGAGGAGAGAGAGGGAAAGACAGGATCCCAGTGTGTCAGTCTAAGCCTATAGCAGCATAACTAAGACCTGGTCCAAGCCTGATCCAGCTCTAACTATAAGCTTTATCAAAAAGGAAAGTTTGAAGCCTACTCTTAAAAGTAGAGAGGGTGTCTGCCTCCCGGACCCTGACTGGTAGATGATTCCAAAGGAGAGGTGCCTGATAACTGAAGGCTCTACCTCCCATACTACTTTTAGAGACTTTAGCAGGCCTGCATGTTCTCGTCCTCGTTCTAGTCAGTACTCCAGCTGCAGCGTTTTGGACCAGCTGAAGAGTCTTTAGAGACTTATTAGGGCCGCCTGATAGAAGGGAATTACAGTCATGTAACCTGGAGGTTACAAATGTGTGACTCATGAGGAATGGTGATTGGTTAAGGCAGGTTGTGAGGCGGGATGTTGAAGCAGTTTGCAGGCTTGTACACGAGGCTCAGGTAGAACACTTTCCCATGTGCCATTTTTTTTATTTCTGTCTTTCTCAAAGAAAAAATCTGGACCTCCCTTTCCTCTAAACCCTGCTGGGAATCTGTGCTTCAACAATCTAACAAAGGGGCTGAACCTGCAGCGTGCTGTCGATCACTGTCACACAGCGGCGATAATGACTTTATAGAAAAAAGCAACCTGTCCCCGATGGCCTCGTTTGCTTCTGCAGCTCATACAGAGACTTCAGTGTTCATGTCAGTCTGTTTCATGACTCCTACAGACCCATCACTGGAGCTAACTCTTGCACCAGGTAGAGGCCCATTCCTGAACTCAGGTATGGGACTGGAAAGACTAAAAGGTATAGAAACTGTTTGTTTGTTTGTTCACCTCTGTGTTAATCCTGCTGGAGCTGAAGTAGGGGTGCAGACTGGCTGAGTCAAACGGGGTCAAAGCCAGGCCGTCCTGTTTACCAGTCCATGCACGTCCCCTCTCTCAGCCAAGGAGTCGGCACAGCTCCATCCTCCTCTGCTGCCTCCTGTGCTCGTTGTGCCTAAGCATGCGTTGTTAGTTAGCGCTGAGTGCAGGAGAGACGGAGCCTGAAGAAGAAGAAGAGGACGACTACAGTCCCCTCTCTCCGTCCTCCAGTCTCCTCAGGCTTCCTCTCAGACTGTCAGAGAAGTTGGAGCTGAAGTGTTCTGTGTTTGTAATGGAGGGTGACAGTTCACAATCCTGGATTCACACAGAACGACGCACAGGACCAGGGATCTAACGTCCACTGTTGACTTCCCACAGCTTTGCCTCATGTGGGGGACATTCTCTCCTCATTTGTTGATCGTTTATTACTTAGGAAACACTCTCTCCCTCTCCCTCTCTCTCTCCCTCTCTCTCTCTCTCTCTGCTCTCTGAATGCGCCTCTTTGTAAGTCACAGGAAGAAAGGGACACTTGTTGTGCAACGCGGGTGCAGAGGAGAGGTGAGAGTGGCTGTAGGTGGGGGGACGGTGAGGGGGAGTGACAGTCGGAGGAATTTCTGTGTTGATGTTCAGTGACAAAAGTTGCTGTAGAATCAGGAGATTGAGGATGTTTCTCATTAACAAATGTGAGCTGCCAAGAAAAGGCATTGATTCTGTGATGACGCCAGGCTCTCAAGGAACCGGAGACTGGATTTATCCACGTCAGAACAACAAGGAAAGGCAATTTGGGGGTCATGGTCTTGCCCAAGGACACGTTTGGCGTGTGATGTTGGGAGCTGGGATCGAACCAATAACCCTCTGAGAGATGAGCTCTATGGTTACTGAGCAATAGACTCACCATGGATTGATGGATGACATGATAGCTCCCAAACAATTCAGAGCTCCTACTGCTGACTGGCTGCAGTATAGATCATAAACCCCGCCTCCTCCATGTTGACAGATGGAACATGAGTCAAACTTTAAAATGAAAAAAAAAGAAGGATAAAGCAGGATCAGTGTAGATCTGACTCTTCTAAAGGCAGAATTCTAGAATGTTGTCTTGATGTGCCAAGAGTCCCGGGGTCTTTTAGCCCCCAGAACTATTCTCCCCTGAACTAAAAGGTTCCTGGTCCCCCATTGTTGTCTGCGGTTGGACCACGGGCTGAAGTCCCGGGTAGATTGTGTAAATCAGGGCAGTGACGTATGGAGAAAAAAAAGTAAATGCACTACACCACCAGACCAGTAGAGGGCAGTAACACAAAGAGGAAGGACGTTCATCACAGATGACACCATAGAAGCAGACGGACAGGCAGGTATCATTCTGAGCAACACAACAGTTAGCCTGTTAGCATGAAGAGACTCAGCTGGTCTGTTTTAGATGGTGCTATATTTCATCACAGATGGATTCACTGAATCAACACGTGAGAGGAGATAAGCGCGAGTAGCAAAGACGTTTCAACACGGCTTTAAAATCCTTTTGAACTCAAAAAGCCGTGATCGCAGAGATCGGCCGGTGTTTTGGTTTAAACAGCGACCCTGTTAACTGGAGACTCTCAGCCGGATGCATCCCTCATAAACGTCTTTAGACCATCATTAAATATCTGATGAGGATATTTTGAAATCTTAATAAAAACTAAACTAGTTTGCATTCCCAGGAACTCCCTCTGTGTTTCAACAGCTGTGTAAACTCCACAAACACTGACACGTTCAGCTGAAGGTCTCCAGTTTACAGGGTCACTTTTAAAAGCGGAACACCGGGAGGAGAGACGCATTCACGGTGGGCTGAGAGAAGACTACTGTTACAAGCTGCTAAATCAAGAGAATCACAGCTTCTTCTTTTGAAAAGTACACACACATACAAAAAAGATAGAACAAATAAAAACTAATGAAAGAAAGAGAAATCAAGAGAATCACAGATGAATAAAACAATGACTGAATGGTTTTTGGAAAATTAAAAAAAAAAAAATAATTGAAAAAAAAATTATGAACAAAAAATTGAAAAAAATTAATTTTGAAAAAAAAATGACCCAAAAAATTTTGACAATTTTTTTTTTTGACAAAAAAAAATGTGGCAAAAATTTTTTGGGACAAAATTTTTTTTTTGACAAAAAAAATTTTTTGACATTTTTTTTGAAAAAGATAAAATTTGACAAAAAAGTTGACCCTGTCAAAAAATTCCTCAAACTTGAAATTCGCTTTTAAAACCGGAACACCGGGAGGAGAGACGCATTCACGGTGGGCTGAGAGAAGACTACTGTTACAAGCTGCTAAATCAAGAGAATCACAGCTTCTTCTTTTGAAAAGTACACACACATACAAAAAAGATAGAACAAATAAAAACTAATGAAAGAAAGAGAAATCAAGTGAATCACAGATGTGTGTGATGTTATTGTGGACGGAGGGAGGAATAAAAACACTGAGGTTAATCTACCAATCAGACACGTTCAGCATTGCAGGTCCCGCCCCCCCCAGAAGTCCTGGGACCTTTAAAAAGTACTACCCCCCTAGCAGGGGCTTTTTAGGGGGGAGATTATCTACCACTAACTTCAAAATAATCAGTGGCTCAAACCCTCTTCCATATTAAGGTGATTGACAGCTCTATTGGCCAATGAGGCTCCTGCAGCGCTGTGTGCCCGGAGCGTCCATAACTGGACCCACCTGAGGACTTGGCCCACCTGAGGGAGCTTCATGGCTCAGTTAAACGCATGGTTAGGTTAGCAGAATGATTGTGACGTCAATAATCCACCGGCCAATACTTACTGCACAGACTCTGCACCCATTATAGAGATTTTGCCTTCACTTTTGTACAATCAGAGGAGGTGGAGACACATTGTCCATCTTGTTCTATGGTCAGCCCCCCTGTGCTGTATGCTCTCAGTAATACATGACTGACTCTTGATAACAGTGGATGAACCATGCCCTTCTCCTCCCTCTCATTAACGGCACTCCAGTCCCTCCGCGGCCCCTCTTTGTGCTCTCCTCTCCCTCCCAGTCCTGCAGATTTGATTTGCACCATGTGGGCTGTTGTGTTCTGAAATTAGACATTACATCCAGACAGTGACCCAGACATCGTACCGAGCTTTCAGACCTCTTTTACTTAGTCTTGCCGTGCATGCCCATAAATGCATCTCTGAAGCCGCAGCTGAGCCGTGCAGCAGTGTGTGTGGTCAGAGCTGCTGTCAGGGCTGGCTGCGAATGGTTCTGTTGTGATTCCTGTGTGTGTTTTCTGCTCAGTGTGTTTGTTCACGTGTGTGTGTTTCCTTCCCCGCTCTGCCTTTGATTCTGTCTGCACGGCCAAGCTGAAATGGCTTCCTGTTGCTCAGAGGCGCCCAGCTGGAAAAGCAGCTCGGAGTGAAAAGGTTCGAATATGACCGAATGTGTTTGGAGGTCCTCTCCCGCCTCCAAAACAGGTCAGCAGTGTTTGGCTGAGACTCAAAAAAAAAAAACCCTTAGAACAAAAGAATAGTCTTCATGAAGTCTAACATGAACTTTAATGTCTTCATCTAAAAATAGTTTGTGGAGATCAGTCGACATGCTCGCTTGTTATAAAGAGAAGGAGCTGGTTTGTGTGCCGGGACACAATTAAGCTGCAACTGTCTGACGGCTCCAGACAACACGATGCATCAAAGAACACTTACAGGACTTTTTAAAAACTGCAGGGAGCTCAGCCCAGAAAACATCTTCTCATTAAGGCATTCACTTTTAAGGGACTCTTTAGAAACGCTACATGGGTCCAATGACATATAAAGTCAAATATAAGTAAGTTAAGAGCCGGGCTGCTCGACTAATCAAATAAAGGCCTTCCTACGATCACCTCTCACACACAGGCTCCTCCCACTTCCTCTCTTCTCTTGTTCTGCATGTTGACAAAGCTTGCTGTTAATGATGAAGCATCTGAAGGCTGAGAGCAGGAGGACGAGGTGTGTGTTAGTGAAGCAGAGGGACAGAGTGAGCACAGAGAGTGAAGCTGCAGTGTTAACAAGTGTTAAAGGTGACATATCATGCAAAATGGACTTTTTAATGGTTCTCTACCTGAAATATGTGTCCCTGTCTACAAACCCCCCGAAAATGAAAAGAATCCATTCTGCCCCTGTTCTGAGCAGGGCTGAAAAAGAAGGGATTACAGGCAGACCAAAGTCTGATTTCAAAGAGTTTTTATGAGTTTTGGGGACCTCTTAGACCAACATATTTTGATGAAAAAGAGCAGAATATGTCACCTTTAAAGTTATATTTTTGGGGGCTTTTACACCTGTACAGAGGAGATGACAGTGGACAGTGAAGGAAGGTGGGAGAGAGTGGGGGAATGACATGCAGGAAAGAAGCCACAGGCTGGATTCGAACCCGGGCCACCCGCAAATGTGCGTGCAACCTAACCATTGGGCCAAGTCCGTGCTCAGTGTTAACAAGTTTTAACGAGCTGAGGATAGCATGCCCTAACGAGCAACCTCAGTCAGTATTGGGGCTGCCGAAATACACCGTTATTGACGTTAACCATCGCTTTGATGGAATTAAATGTTGATTTTCTGCTAAAATATTACCACAAGGTGATGTAGTGTAACTAGTTGGTTCGTTGTAGATTCAAGAGATTCAAGATTCAAAGCTTTATTGCCAAGTGAGATCGCACACACAAGGAATTTGACGTGGTGATTGAAACACTGGTACTTAACAACAAGACAGTCAGGACAATAAATATATAAACCAACACAAAAATCCAAACATTCTTAATAAAAATAAAAATACTGTCTGCACAAAGAGAGGTATAGAAGTACTTTTTAAAGACATGAATGAAGTTAAAAGGCAGGGGGCAGTAGTGGCTCTTTGAGGGAAGACAAAGAAGCTGCAACAGAAGAAGAAGACTCTGGAATCAGCTAGCTAGCAAGTTCCTGCGAGATACACTTAATGCACCTAGGAAAAAAGTTTCCTCCCCAGTTTGGGAGGTTTTTGGATTTTGTGAAAACAGAGTGTTTGCAGGAACTGAGCTAAGACCCTGGTTCCTGTTGTCAAAACGTGCATAGTACCTCAAAATACCCCTAGTTACTTGGGAACTACTTTGGGTTTGGTGTGACATGTGAGACGCAGGATATATATATATATGATATGTATTTAAAATAGAGAAGAAACAGATAATAGAATGAACTTGATAAAAGGTCATGATTAATGATGATGATCTGAATAACTGTGAGGATCATTTTGTTCATGATTCTTGGATTCTTAGTTTCAAGTATAAATCTGTAAATCTTCAAGAGTCGTCGTCTGAACTCTCACTGATCCGTCTTCTGCCCGAGGAGACGAATAACGCTCTTCATCATGCTCTCAAAGTGAAATCAACAGCTCCACTCTTCATCAAATGTTAAGAAATTCCCTCACGCACAAATAATCCCGACTCTGCCGGGCCTGATCGGCGTGCAGCAGAGACCCCGGACAGTTTAAGTGGTTCAGATCTGCTGAGTGGAGGCTTTTCCAGAGAGAGAGAGTGTGTGTGTGTGTGTGTGTGTGTGTGTGTGTGTCGATTCAATTGGCTGAAACGAGGCTGACTGGAATGATTTAAACAGTTGTTGATGGAAATAATTTAAGCGGGGAGGTGCGCCTGTCACGCCGAGTCCACTTTTAATGTGTTATCTGGAGTTAAATTGAATCCGCCTGAGAAGATGAATGGATTTTTTAAAACGCAATTATTATCAATCCAGCCGCAGAAACAAAACGCCAATTTAGATTTAGAGATTTAATCTAATAACCTTTTATATTTCTGCAATATTCAACGTATTCATCACAGAGTGTGACGGATGGTAGAAGTCCTCCTCGCCAGCAGGTACCAGAGGCTCGCTTACAGTCATCATATCCTCCTCCTGTGTCGACGCAGTCATCACATCAGCCGCAGAAGAAGCAGGCGGTGATAATAAAGCTCATCAGCTCAGGAGGCCGACCCGCCTTCATTAGAATGAACTCTCTCCCGCTGCGCCCGTAGAGGTGAGATAGATCCTCTTAAGAGACGTCACACAAAGTCACAGTGAGCAGGAAACATAAAGTTATATCAGAGTTTAAGAGAGTGATGTTTCAACAGTTCAAGAGTTTTACTGTTGTGTTGATTCTGGCGCCCCCTCTGGACGATATTGGTAATGCACCATCACCCACTGTGATAAAGATGTGTCTCTTCTCTTTAATCCTACTTTTCTTTGTTCAACTTTTATCAGGATGCAGAGTGATGAAGCCATGTGTTGATTTGCTTTAACGAAACGAGGACTAAACTAAGTAGCAGTTAGCTAGCTTACAAAAGGTTAGCAGACCTACTGGTTTAGCGTTACCCATCACAGCCCCGGTGTCATGATGTGAGCTCTGGTGTTCCAATAAATGTTTGTAAATATGCACATGGCTTAACTCTTTAGTCCTCAGAGAGAAATGAAGCATTCACACGCCAGCATTTAGCTAATTTAGCTAGCCGAGCCCTGGTTGTAGAGTTTCTCCGTCTGAAACTTCAACAGAAAACGTCCGACTGACTTTATTCACAGGAAATCTGACCTGAACTCAGGTACTTAACTTCAGCACAAAGAAATAACAAACCTGATCACTGAGTTCAGTCTGTCGGTCATGAAGAGGAGTCAGGATAACACAGGACTTCCACCTGATCTGTGCAACGCAACGGAGTGGACCCAGTAGAAGTTAACACATTGACTAGAATAGAAACCTATCAGATCCGGTGCTGTGACGGACTGGAGACGGACCGGACACAGATCTGGTGTAATTTGGCCTTAAGGCTACTTCAACATCAGATAAAAACTCCTTACTGTACCTTTAAAGTAGAATCAGTCGCCACCAACAAATGTCTGAAGGTTGGTAGAAAAACTGGAGACCTAGTACGGCGTGTAAACTCAGAGAATGCTCCATCGCATCGAGATGGGTCAAGCATTTGATAAGGATGCCTCCAGGACGCTTCTCTTTAGATGTGTCGCAGGCGAGTCCACCTGAGAGGAGGCCTCAGGGTAGACTCGGAGCTCGCCGGAGGGATTATATATCACATCTGTCCTGGGGACGCCTCAGGATCCCCCAGGGGGAGCTGGAGAGAGGATGCCTGGGTCGACTTGCTCAGACTGCTGCCTCCATAACCGGTCCCTGGAGAAGTGGATGGAAATGGAAAACTCCTGAAAACTTGTGGAAGCAAACAGCTGATATTTTGGGACACTTTCCTGCCAGACTCCTGGTAAATCTTTTGCACAAAGAGAAGGAAGCAAGGAATATTCAGGATGATTCACTCTCGTGATTCACTTGTATCATGCAGTCAGGAGAGTGACAGGTAACAGGACGAATCATCATTTTAAAGTGGAGAACAGCAAAGACGTCTGCACGCCATCATGTCGTGAGGGGCGTGTATAAATGATGCATTGTGGGGGAAGATTTCCAGGAAATTTCAGGCGTGCACAAACTCTTCAGACAAACCTCAGCGCCTCTCATTATGTTGTCATGTTTAAAGTCATTAAACTTACTCACGCTCTTGTTGATGCAGCTTCAGTCTTTGTCCTCTGCTCATGACTCACTCTGAGGTCAGATCCTTCGAGTGGTGCGTTCAGGGCTTCGGTCATATTCAGACATCATGCCTTTTAAAAAGTGAATCATCCTTAAAACGCTGAAAAACAAAGCGTCTTGTTGTGCTTCACTTTCCTCCTGACATTCTTCACAACAGAGTCTGTCAAAGTCTGCTGACGAGCATCCAGACTTCTCCAACGACTCGTCTCCGTCTCATCTCATTCCTCTCGTTCAAAGTCATTTCACTTCAATCTGCCGCTGATGAAATTCATTCAGCGGCCCGTGCTCTCTCCTCATCCTCACCTCTGAGGGGGGAGAGAGGCAGCACACAGACTACCTCCAAACGTCTTTCACCTGGAGTCTCTCACCTCCACGGGGTTGGGTTTTAATGAACAGCCGTCAGGACTGACCGTGGTTATTCTGCGTTATGACACTTCAGCCTCAGGGTTTTTGAAGCCAAACTGTGTCTTTCAGATGAAGTCACGTGGGATTGCCTTCATGGAGCTCTTACAAATTACCTACAAGGCGGGTCATTAACGTCCCTGCTGCACCTCGTCTGGAATGGTAGGGCAGAGTCACTCCACCTCTTATCTGCTGTCAGACGAAGGTGGAGGATTGAGACAATGTTCAGGGGGACGTTAGCCTAGCGGTTCAAGCATGCACCCCATGTACAGAGGCTGTAGTCCTCTCCCTACCTCAACCCTTTGCTACACGTCCTCCCCTTCTCTCTCCTCCCTACATTGCTAGATGGCAGTGACATTTCTAAGCTTGTCAGATCACCAGCTTTGGGTCCTGACTTTGACATCAGACTTCCACCAGATCTGTTTCTGGTCCTTCTCTGATCCGCTGCAAACCGGCTCCGTGGACCCACCAGGACCGCCGGACAGCTGGAGTCATGTGACTGAGGAGTCTAAGATCTGATGGATCTGGCACCACTGCAGAACTACAGTACTGCTTTATCATCCTGTCTCTTTGAAGGCGAGGAGCCAGGATGTTTTTTTGGCTTGTTTTAGGGGAAACCCTTTCTTTAAAAACGCTCCCAGCAACATGATGCAAGAGGAGAAATCAAGGCACACAGTCGCAGAACAGTGAACCTTGGAAAGCATAAGTGTCCTGGAATAAAAGGGACAGAAGTGAAGGAAGATGCTGATTCTTGCTTTGATTTACCCGGGACTTCCACAAGACCTGCTGCGGTCCGGCTCCTTTTCAGAACACAGCACGGAGCAGGACCGCCAGACAGCTGGAGTCATGTGACCGAGGTTCTCCCACGGTAATCCCTGAATCAAGGATTCTCCTCCTCCTCCTCTCCTCATCCATGTTGTCTTTCTGGTCCTCTGAAAACCTCTGACCTGTTGACTCCAGGCCTGGCTCCGCTCATCATGACTTTGGTTTGTTGTTGTAGTTAAGTGAAATACGATCTGGTGATAACACAGAGTGTTTTATTCTGAAAATTAACCGGATGTTTTCATTTTGTTTTGGTGAAACCTGACTTCCTGTCCCGCTCCATCTGCTCTGTTGAGATTGATGCGTCGTGCTCCGGCATCCTCTTCCTCAAGTTTTGTGTATCTGATCCGGAGGACTCCGACCTGCAGGATCAGAGACGCAGCCCAGAAAGCAACGGAGCGGATCCAGTGGAAGTTAACACATTGACTAGAATCAGATCTGGTGCCATTATGGATTGGAGACGAGTGATTTGAAATCCAGAGATTCTAAACTAGTCTGAAACATAATGATGAGAACTAACTCTAAAGACAGAAACAACTTTAACAAACTTTTATCAGACCTGTGTTTGGATTTTAAAGTTTGACCCATGTCCCATCTGTTAACATGGAGGAGGCGGGGCTTATGACCTATCCTGCAGCCATCCAGCAGGGGGAGCTTTAACTGTTTCGGCTACTTTTTTGTGAAGTTATCAGTTGTTGTCGTGCCGGTGTGTAGCTTCTCCACACACACTGAGGCATACATTTATTCAGTTACAACCCCGAGGTCACTTTGAGTCCACGCAGGAAGTCTCAGCACTTTGCATGTCCGCACCAACCCGCCTCCACCCACAGAGAATAATGGACCGAAGAGAAGAGCCTCCATCCTCGGTATCATTGGGGCTATTTATAGCGAGGTACGCACGCCACGGGAGGGAGCGTTAAAGAAGACTGTCCATTATTTATCAGCGCTCTGTGTGTCAGCTGAGCGCACCACTTTGACTTTTCAGAGATACTCGTTGTCTTTCCTCTCTTACCTCCGTCTGTCTGTTTATCCACACACACACACACTCTCTCACACACACACACACACACACACACACACACACACGCGCTGCTCGTCTCTCCCTCTCTGTTGCGATCACCGCGGGGGTTCAGGTGCTGCTGGCTCTTGTTTTCGATCACTCCTCTATAGTGCTTTTACTCCAGCAGCAGCACATGTCCATCTTTGTGTGTTTCCACGGCCTCTTTCAATTATTCACAATCAGGGCCATTACTGGGAACACTCGCCCCCCCAACCCCTCACTTCAAACCCCCCCCCCCTTACTATCCCTGAAACCCATCAGAGGCAGAGGTGGTCTGTGAAGATGGGGGGCACACATCCTGGGGTTTTTCATGTGTGAGTCCCTCCTCACAGAGATGAATCTCTCCCTGCTACATTTTTTTTTGGGGTGAATTATTGAAAGGCTCCCCGGTGGGACAAAGTGCACCGTTAATATGTGCGATTTTAGGCTTTCAGGAAGATGACCGGGACTCTTTGATTTCACGGACTCGGTGGCGAGCCGCTCCTCCGTGTTTGTGTCTCACTTCTTAAGATTGCCGAGCTTTTTACCGAAGCTGCCAAATCTGCTTTGAATAAAAGCGATCGCAGTGTGAGAGCTCGATGAACATCCTCCCTCTCATATGAAGTCATTATTTTCATTCTTTGATATGAATTCAGAAACCAGCAGCACAACAATGAGCGCGTGACGTGGAGCTCCCTCTGTCACTCTTTCTTTCTCTGACATTAGAAATCAGCGTCTGTGAACCCCGGCCGCCCGCCGACGCTGCTGAGCCAACACTCAGCCCTCAGCCCGCCACTCAGCCGCATGTTTTATCTTTGTCATTTATCTAAATCCCAGAAATCAATTACCACACGCTAAGGTGCCAGGGTGAGGGATTTGAGTTTTAATTTTCTCCTCCTGACTCTCCTGGCGTGGAGGCTTAAGGATTAAGCAGAGGTAGACCGTTCTCTGGCTTTACATATGTGGGACGGTCGCTGTTGAACATGTTTGTGTTTATGTTCTCCATGTTACCTCTGATGATACGTGTAGCTGTGGTTGGAACACAGAAGGGTCTCGGTCATCGCAGACGTTAGATTCAGTCCTGTTTTTTAACTTTCCAGATCTCCAGAAATGTAGATTTACTAGGAGTGCCTTGATAGTAGGACCGTCAGTTTTACTGCTTTTATAACGATGCAACAAACGTTTGGAATTAATGTTTTTTTAAATTTTCTGTCACGTTTATATTTTGTCTCTTTTGGCACACCATAGTTAAGCCATTGTACTTGAGCGGTGCTTTTGAGCGGCGCACATCACTTAAAAAAAAAACCTCCTTGACGGCTGATTTTGAAGTACTTCAAAATAAAATAAAGTCAATAAAATAAAATGAGATGGATTAGAGAATTAAATACAAATTTAAAAATGATGCTAAAACAAAGTGGAACTCCTGAAAGGTACAAAAGCCGTCACATTATTCAGGTACCTCTGCACGTCAGTGAGTAATCATAATTATCTCATAGGAACTGCACAACTTGTCAACACTGAGTGGACATTAGTTCATGCACTCCTGCATATTTCTTAATGTGTAACAGTGTTATCCTTTAAATAACATAGGAATAAACCCTGTATTTCACAGGATAGACTCTCTGAAGCTGTCTCCTCCCCCTTGGGGGCGGCAGTACCTCAGTCCATAGGGACTTGGCTTAGATAGATAGATAGATAGATAGATAGATAGATAAATAGATAGATAGATAGATAGATCTTTATTTGTCCTTAATAAGGAGATTTGTTGCCACCGTCTGTACAGGAATACATGTATGAACACAATAACCATAACCATCCACCCAGCCTCACAGCAATGGTGCCCCGCATCCCACAAATATACACACCAGACACATATGCACACACTGGGCACATATAAAACACACCGGACACATATAAACACACCGGACACATTACAGTGGCATTCTGTTTAGCAGTGCTATGGCCGATGGGACGAAGCTTCTGCCAAACCGGGCTCGCCTACAGTAAGGGGATCTGTACCTGCGACCGGAGGGGAGTAGTGTGAAGACTGAGTAGAGGGGGTGTTGGGGGTCCAGTGTTATAGTGCGTGCTCTGCGTGTGATGGCTCTGTTGTTGAGGTCAGACAGGTTGGGTGTGGGGAGGCGGATGATTTTGGTGGCAGTGTTTGTGGTGCGTATGAGTTTGTTTTTGTTGGAGACAGTTAGCATGTTGTAGTAGCGGGGGGAACAGTAGAGGAGAATGGGTTGGATGATGCTTTGGTACAGTAACAGTAGAAGGTGGGGGGCGACAGGAACCGAAGGGTCGCCGGCTCGAGTCCCAGTATGGATGAAGTTTGGCAAGTGGACTGGTGGCTGGAGAGGTTGCTGGTTCACTTGCCTGTCCACTGCCGAGGTGCCCTTGAGCAAGGCACCGAACCCCCAACTGCTCTGGGTGCGCTGGTTGACGGCAGCATCCTCACTCTGACATCTCTCCCTAAGCATGTTCACTGCATGTGTGTGCATTTGTATGTGTGTACCAAAAACACTGTATGTGTAGCATGACCAAAAATAGCATGAGTGAAAAAAGCATTTATTTGATAAAGAAATCTAAGAGTCAAGATCATGAGGTTCATTTTATTGCATTAATTTGATTCCCAAATGAAGACACAAAACTGTTTAAAAATGCAAAATAATGGATTTTTACTAAAGATAATAAAAATGTTGTTTTTCATGTTTAAAGCTCCTGTGAGGAGTTTTTTTACTCAGCTATAAAAAAGACTGAAATTAATACTGACTTCTCTATATGACTGAGTTTTTGTTTAAAGTATGATTAAGACATGTTTACGACAAAGCCAGTAAAGAAATATAAGGTACTGCTTTGACCACAAGGGGCAAGAATCAACACAACCTAAACATTCTTCACAGGACCATTAAGTTTTGAAATTCTGATTAACTTTGATCAAAAAGTGTAATATTTGGGAGCCTTGCTTCATAGCAAGCTGCTCTTATTGAAAAATGAAGCTGATGCAGGAGTGCCAAAAACTGCAGTTCCTCTAGTGTCCACTTGAGGGTGTCCCAAAAAGCTGACGAATCCCTGTAAGAGCCCATGTTACAGTGAGCATTCGAACAGCAGCATTAAACATTCTTACAGTCTGGTTCCTTTAAAGGGGACATATCACGCTTTTTTCATCAACATATATTGGTCTAAGAGGTCCCCAAAACATGTCTTTAAAGTTTATGCTCAAAAAAACACTTTGAAATCAGATTCTGGTCTGCCTGAAAAGTCCTCTTCTTCATTCCTCCTCAGAACACTCTGTTTTCTCTCTGACCACGCCCCCTCAGGAAGTGGATGTGCCTCGGCTCTCCAGCACGTTGATCTAATGTTTACATGTTGGCTGAATATACACGGCTGCTCAGAGATCACGTTACTTCAACCGTCTGAATCTGATCCAGAATCTGATCCTGACGGAGAGGCGCCTGTAGCAGGACCTTTCTGAACCATTGGTCACAGATTTAGTGTTTCTTGTTGTTTTATTTGTCAGCATGTCGACGTGTGTCTTGGTACACAGCTACCAACATGTAGCTATGTGGCTATGCTAACTAGCGCTAGCACTTTTCCATGATAAATAAAAATCATCCACTAGATCTTCAAATCTGCAGACGTGGGGAGTCAAACCGACCTCTGCCAGAAAGGCAGCAGGACCTTTTATGAAGGATTGGTCACAGATTTAGTGTTTCTTGTTGTTTTATTTGTCAGCATGTCGACGTGTGTCTTGGTACACAGCTACAGCTACAGCTACAGCTACAGCTACAGCTACAGCTACAGCTACAGCTATGAACATATAGCTATGTGGCTATGCTAATTAGCACTAGCACTTTTCCATGACAAATAAAAATCATCCACTAGATCTTCAAATCTGCAGACGTGGGGAGTCAAAGCGACCTTTGTGTTTATTAAGACAGCCTACAACTAGCATGCCTCCCTCCTAAGCTCCTTGTTAGCACACATGTGTGCAGGGAATGAAAAACGGAGGAGGGGTTGAGTTGTATTTTATACAGTCTATGGGCTGAACAAGCTCCGAGCTCTGACTTCCTGTTACAGACCGGATATTGTTGTTACGTAACAAAAACACTGAAGTCTGAAACGGCTGGTTTCACACACATTTACAGAAAGGTGGAGAAATCAGAACAGGGGCAGAATGGATTCTTTTCATTCTCAGGGGGTTTGTAGACAGGGACACAGATTTCAGGTAAAGAACCATTAAAAAGTCAATTTTGCATGATATGTCACCTTTAACAGTTTAGGTTGATCTATATCAACAAACTACACAAGAGCCACACAGGAGTTATAATAAACCTTGTAATAGTCTTCCAGGTAAATCCCCTCTTTAGGTCCCTGAGCCTGAGGAGCTGGACGCTGTCATACACATGTTTAGTTTAAAAGTAGCTCTCATTCCCCCCCCCTCATTCCCAGACTGTCTACTAACATTTTTATCAGCTTGAAGACGGCAAATTTTTGACAACCAATTTCAAAGATAGGATCTCAATTTCAGACTCGCTTTGAGAGGAACCTCAGTCCCCGTCTGTGGTCTACGAACAACCCGCGTAACGGTTTCTGTCGGACCAGCAGCCATCACAACTTCCTCCTGGGGGGATCTTCTATCAGTGGCCAACGATCGTTCAGGTGTCTGAGTTCTTATCTGGACCACATGTCAGAGGGTGTGTAACCTGTCCCTCGTTCCCTCTGTGATTAAAGGTCTTCAGCAGCCGCTGTTAACACCCAGCTGAGGCCTGGCGGTCCGTTGACATGGCAGACCCGGGCATGGATTTCTGAGAAGTGATAAGAGGGAGTGTGTTTTCACTCCGTGGCCTCACTGTTGCTTTGTTATCTCAGCATAAAGATAGCAAAGGAATCCATTACCAAGTATGTAGAGGAAAGAGGGAGTGAAACGGAGGGCAGGATGTCAGCCGTCAGAAACATCTGAAGGGGCTGCGCTCTTCACATTTCTCATTTACTCTCTGAAACTTCAAATTACTTTATCAGTGACAAGAAGACCAGCCGGGGTTAACCTTTGCTTTTGTCAGACGTGACATTTTGGGACCAGCTGACAGAAAACTTAACACCCAAGTCAAAAAGGAAAGAAGGAGATTTGTCATTCCTTTCTGTAAGTGGCTGATTCATAAAGAAAAGGACTTCTCTGTTGATTCTGAAAGAATGAGGGAGGGTTAAAGGTCTGCCAACAAAACATCATCCGTTAATCAGCTGAACCAGTAACAGGAAGACCGGCTCTGACGTTTCAGGAGAATGTGACTCAGCAGACATCCAAGCAGAGAGGGAAGAGCGACAGAGCGAGAGAGGAGGTCGAGATCTGTCATTGTACGTGTCTGTTGATGCACAGTGCGGCAGGAAGGTCAGGTTTCACACTCGCTCACACTCGCTCTCTGCAAAGCTCAAATGCTCTTAGAAGAAGAAGCTGAGGATTTGAAATGGAGGTGAACTGTAAAGGACTCTCCTGCTTCTCTGTGTGTCCTCGTCTCACACTGATTCCTCCGACACACACACACACACACACTCACGCCCTCCACTTCCCTCTCCCATTTAGAAACTCTAAACCTCCCTCCACCTCTGTTTGTGAGCGGAGGTCACGGCTGAGCTGCCAGCCTGCTAACAGTGGCGGCCAGTATGAGGCCGAGCTGGAAATCAGAGGAATAGTAAACAGAGAGAGAGAGAGAGAGATGTGTCAACAGAGAAGACTCCCAGGGTGCATTTCTGTTTGGCCCGAGCAGCCCGGTGTGAAAGCACAGCTGAAATGATATGATGACTTAATGCAGTCTGGAGTACCTGACTTCATGCGAGCTGGTGTGAGGTTGATGATGTGAGAGCAGAGGAAGACTTGGAGGGTGCTCGTCCTCCACATTATGAACTTTAAGCAGATCCACTTGATACCTGAAAGAGTGATTCTCAGGACAGCAGAGGTGTGAAGAGAGAGCCGAGAACAGATGAAGGATGAATGCTTAGAATAACTTTAACTCTTTAATACTTCATCCTCTGCACCTTCACGTCACACAGGAGGAGTTTGACTTTGTGAGGAAGAAGTTTCTGGGCTTATTGTTGAGATTTCATTGATAAGCTGATGTTTGTTGGTCAGATTAGAAGCACCTCAATTACCCTAACTGACTGACTGAACAAACAAACGAACCCATGAACAAGTGAAGGAATGAACCCATGAACAAATGAATGAATGAACCCACAAACACATGAAGGAATGAACCCACAAACACATGAAGGAATGAACCCACAAACACATGAAGGAATGAACCCACGAACAAATGAAGGAATGAACCCACAAACTAATGAAGGAATGAACCCACAAACTAATGAAGGAATGAACCCACAAACTAATGAAGGAATGAACCCACAAACTAATGAAGGAATGAACCCACAAACTAATGAAGGAATGAACCCACGAACTAATGAAGGAATGAACCCATGAACTAATGAAGGAATGAACCCACAAACTAATGAAGGAATGAACCCACAAACTAATGAAGGAATGAACCCACAAACTAATGAAGGAATGAACCCACGAACTAATGAAGGAATGAACCCACAAACTAATGAAGGAATGAACCCACAAACTAATGAAGGAATGAACCCACGAACTAATGAAGGAATGAACCCATGAACAAATGAAGGAATGAACCCACAAACTAATGAAGGAATGAACCCACGAACAAATGAAGGAATGAACCCACAAACTAATGAAGGAATGAACCCACAAACTAATGAAGGAATGAACCCACGAACTAATGAAGGAATGAACCCATGAACTAATGAAGGAATGAACCCACGAACTAATGAAGGAATGAACCCATGAACTAATGAAGGAATGAACCCATGAACACATGAAGGAATGAACCCACGAACTAATGAAGGAATGAACCCATGAACACATGAAGGAATGACACCCCAAACTAAGGAAGGAATGAACCCACGAACTAATGAAGGAATGAACCCATGAACTAATGAAGGAATGAACCCACGAACTAATGAAGGAATGAACCCATGAACTAATGAAGGAATGAACCCATGAACTAATGAAGGAATGAACCCATGAACACATGAAGGAATGAACCCACGAACAAATGAAGGAATGAACCCATGAACAAATGAAGGAATGAACCCATGAACACATGAAGGAATGAACCCATGAACTAATGAAGGAATGAACCCACAAACACATGAAGGAATGAACCCACAAACAAATGAAGGAATGAACCCACGAACTAATGAAGGAATGAACCCACGAACTAATGAAGGAATGAACCCACGAACTAATGACGGAATGAACCCATGAACTAATGAAGGAATGAACCCACAAACAAATGAAGGAATGAACCCACAAACTAATGAAGGAATGAACCCACGAACTAATGAAGGAATGAACCCACAAACTAATGAAGGAATGAACCCACGAACTAATGAAGGAATGAACCCATGAACAAATGAACCCAACTAAGACTGCACGAACCCATAAAACCCACAAATGGATCCACGAATGAACAAATCCACAAACCCATAAACCCACAAACACATCCATGAATGAACAAACCCCACAAATAAATCCGCAAACAAACAAACTAATGAACAAACCATCAATTAAATAACACATGAAAGAATAAACAAACTAACTAACCCAAGGATAAACAAATCCACAAACCCATGAATGGACTAGTAAACTTACTAACAAGAAAGAAGGAACCCAAGACAGATTCAACAAACCCATAAACCAACAAACACATCCATGAACAAACAAACCCAGAAATGAATTCCCAAGAGAACAAACCCACAAACGAATAAACAAACTAAATAACCCAAGAATAAACAAATCCATGAACCCACAAACAAGGACCCACAAACTTACTGACCCACAATCAGGCGAACCCATGAACAAATCCATGAACCCACAAACAAGGACCCACATACTTACTGACCCACAATCAGGCGAACCCATGAACAAATCCATGAACCCACAAACAAGGACCCACAAACTTACTGACCCACAATCAGGCGAACCCATGAACAAATCCACAAATAAAAAAACAACTGAGTATGAATGGACCCTCGAATGAATCCATAAACGAAACCTGCGAATGAATCTCCTAACCCACAAAGGAATAATCGGGGCGGCTGTGGCTCAGTGGGTAGAGTCAGTCGTCTTACAATGGGAAGGTTGGTGGTTCAATCCCAGCTCCGGCAGTCACATGCCGAAGTGTCCTTGAGCAAGACACTGAACCCTGAATTGCTCCCTCTGTTGATCAGAGGTGTGTGAATGTGTATGAATGGGATCAGCTAATACTGATGGTCTCTTACTGTAGCAGCCTCTACCATTAGTGAGTGAATGGATATGAATGGGTGAATACGACGAGTAGTGTAAAAGTGCTTTGAGTGGGCAGACAGACTAGAAAAGCGCTTTATAAGTACAAGTCCATTTACCATTTTACCAAATCCACAAATGAATAAACCTTGAACAAACTAACCCAGGAACAAAACCACCAACCAACCAACCAACCAACAAACAAACAATTGCATGAACAAACTAACCCACAAACCCACCCAGGCTTTGTGCAAACTAACATGGGAAATCACTTGAGTCTGAATGGTAGCACCTCTAAGTCACACAGATAAACTCATCCATCCTTTACTTTAGATGTTCAGGTCTCTGATATATTTTGAATGTTGATATTTGTGTGACTCAGTCTGAGATGATCTGAAGTCTGATCCTGATGAAGCTGACTCAGTGATGTGTGTAGAGTTACCTCAGCTCACACAGTGTGTGTGTTGAGTTACCTCAGCTCACACAGTGTGTGTGTAGAGTTACCTCAGCTCACACAGTGTGTGTGTAGAGTTACCTCAGCTCACACAGTGATGTGTGTTGATAAGGTGATCATGGTGTGGATCATGAAAACGTCCTCTAATGACGCTCTAACATTCAGCTTCTTCCTGATGTAACTTCTGAAAAGTGAAGAACTCAACTCAACTCAACTCAACTTTATTTATAAAGCACTTTAAGAACAACAGCAGTCGGACACAAAGTGCTGTACAGAAACATAATGGATAAAAACAAACAATAAAATCATAAAATCAATAAGAACAATAAGATCAAATAAAGTTAAAAAATAAAAATAAAAATAAAAATAAAAAGGCACTGAAACAAGAGCAGGGTCTCATGCTGAGTCGAAAGCCAGGGAATAAAAATGGGTTTTAAGACGACTTTTAAAAGTGGACAGTGAGGGGGCTTGTCTGACGGCTAAAGGAAGATCGTTCCACAGTTTGGGAGCAGCGACAGAAAAAGCCCTATCCCCCCTGAGCTTCCGCTTGGACCTCGGTACCTCCAGGAGCAGCTGATCAGCTGACCTGAGGCACCGAGCAGGGGCATAGAGATGGATCAGCTCAGAGAGGTAGGGCGGGGCGAGACCATTTAAAGATTTAAAAACAAATAAAATAATCTTAAAATGGACTCTAAAATGCACAGGCAACCAGTGGAGGGAGGCTAAAATGGGCGTTATGTGCTCCCTTTTACGTGCTCCAATTAAAAGGCGAGCGGCTGCATTCTGGACCAACTGGAGACGTGCGAGGGAGGACTGACTGATTCCTAAATAAAGTGCATTGCAGTAATCCAGCCGGGATGTGACAAAGGCATGGATTACTGTTTCAAAGTGCTGTCGTGCAAGGAAAGGCTTCACCTTTGCCAGCTGCCTAATGTGAAAAAAACTGGACTTTACTATAGAGCTGATCTGCTGATCCATCTTAAAATCACTGTCAAGCTTAAAACCCAAGTTTGAGACTTTCAACTTAAAATAGACGGCCAAAGGGCCCAGATCAACCGGAGGGAGTTCACAAGGGCCACTGGGACCAAACACCATTACTTCTGTCTTTTTTTCATTGAAGTTTAGAAAGTTCAAAGCCATCCATGCTTTGATGTCTTCAAGGCACGCAAGAAGTGGTGAGAGGGAAAAGGCATTTTTCTTTTTCAGCGGCACATATATTTGACTGTCATCAGCGTAGCAGTGGAAGGAGATGCCATGCTTTCTCAGGATGGAACCCAGAGGCAGTAGATACAGTGAGAACAGCAGTGGACCTAAAATGGACCCCTGTGGAACCCCATACAGAAGCGGAGCTGAGTCAGAAACAGAGTTTCCAATGCGTACACTCATAGACCTGTTGGACAAATATGATTTGAACCATTCAATTGCGGTACCACAGATGCCCACTAGTTGGCTTAGCCGAGCCACTAGGATACTGTGGTCCACCGTGTCAAAAGCCGCAGTTAGGTCCAAAAGGACAAGGATGACATGGTCACCAGAGTCATTTGCCAGGAGGATGTCATTACAAACTCTTAACAAAGCCGACTCAGTGCTATGGCGTGTTTTAAAACCAGATTGAAAAACTTCCAAGACTTCATGCTCGTCCAGGAATGACCTCAGCTGGACATGGATAACTTTCTCTAAAATTTTTGAGATAAAAGGGAGCTTGGAGATGGGCCTATAGTTGGCCAGCACACTGCGATCCAGGCCAGGTTTCTTAAGTAGGGGCTGCACCACTGCATGTTTAAAACTTAGGGGAACAATACCAGAGGACAGACTGCTATTGATGATAGCCAAGACTGACTGCCCTATACTAGGGAAAACCTCTTTAAACAGGCGAGGAGAGACAGCATCACAGGGAGAACCCGAAGGCTGAAGATGGTCAACCAGATCTTCTAAAAATGACAGAGACACAGACTCAAACCTATCAAGAGCTGCAGAACAGGGAACAGGGTCAGAGGGGTCAAGAACAGGAGCTGAGATGAGAGACCTTGCAGCAGCCACCTTATCAATAAAAAAGTGTAGGAAGCTATTGCATGATGCATGAGATGCCTCCAAGTTGACAGGCTGTGGGGCATTAAGAACAGTGCCAATGGTTTTAAATAACACACGCAGATTATGACGATTGGACTCAATAAGGTTTGACAAATATTCCCTTCTAGCCTCTTTAACAGTGTTCTGGTAGCATCGCCAACAGTTCTGTAAGATTTGGAATGAAACCTGCAGCTTGTCCTTCTTCCACCTTCGCTCAGCCTTGCGGCATTCCCGTCTGGTTGCGCGAGTGTCCTCGTTCAACCAGGGCTCAGATTTAGCCCTGGGTTTCACAGCTTTTAATGGAGCCACAGAGTCCAGTATGGTCAGACAGGAGGAGTCAAACCAAGAGCTGAGCTCCTCTGTGTTACCAGAGACAGGGTAGGCACAGAGCTGATCAAAAGCCACAGAGAACCGACCAGCAGTAAAAGGGTTAATAATCCTCCGTCTCTGAACCGGGGCGCGAGATTCAGAGACAGCACAGGAGAAATCAACATCAAACAGTACAGGCATATGATCCGAAAACACATTGTCACAAATCTCCACGTTTGACACGGATAAACCATGCGAGAGGACGAGGTCTAAGGTGTGTCCACGTTCATGTGTGGGACCAGACACACACTGCACCAGGTTAAAAGAGTCAATGAGGCTTATAAAGTCCTTTACCAGCGGCTTATCGGGACAACACACATGAAGATTAAAATCCCCAACAAAAAGGGCACGGTCATATTTGGGCATGAGCTCAGCCAGAAATTGAGAAAAATCACTGACAAAGTCCTTATTGTATTTGGGGGGTCGGTAAATAACAGCGCACAGCACCGGGTCGGAGCGACCCACTTCAAACATAGTCACCTCAAAACTTGCGAAAGAGGGTGAGTCGACGTACTGCTTGCATTTAAAGACATGTTTATAAACCGCCGCCGTTCCTCCACCACGACCCGACTTCCGCGGGGAGCTAAAATAAGAACAGCCGGCCGGTAAAAGTTCGACCAAAGCGCTACAGTCACCTGCACCGATCCACGTCTCCGTCACGCAGAGGAAGTCCAGGGCACAGGAGCTGAAGAAATCCCTCAGGATGAAAGTTTTGTTCGCCAGGGATCTGGCGTTTACCAAACCAATCCTGGTCGGAGCCGGGGCCTGCGGTTCGGTAGATCCTGGAGCCAGGGGCAGCGTCCTCAGGAGCTGGTGGTTCACCCCACACCGAGAGAGCCGAAGAGGGCAGAGGCGGCGGGGCTGGAGTCCCTCGACTGAGCCAGTGACAGGTACCAGGCAGACATCAATGGGGTCGATGAAACGCCGGGGCACAGTGACAGAAGGGAATAATCCATATCCTGCCCGGGGGAAAGACGAAGAACGTGACAGCCAGAGCTTCAGCTTCACAAGCCGACCACCGCGCCTGCCGCGGCGGCGAGGACGCCGCCGCCGAGAAGGTAGGGCCGAGACCCGGCACAGGTGAGGAGGGATCCCCGCCAATAGCGGGGGCAAAGTATTCCGTCCACCTCGATCAAATGCACTTAACATTTTGACATTTTGCCGGAGAGATAGAAGAGACTGGCGATCGTACATCAGCAGAGACTCGATTTGTTTAGTGCCAATAGATAATAACACCAGTACTACTAAGCAGAGCGGGAGAGGCAGGCGCCGCAGCCGACGGCCAGCCACACACACTGGCGCCATTTTTCCTCGACCTCAAGAAAGCGGGTGAGACAGCGGCGCTCAGTGAGGCAGCAGGAACTCTTTAATCCCTACGCTCTGTGTTTTAGTCGAGAGGACGTTAAACATGTAGTTTAATGTCAAAGTGTAAAACATGTCCTACTTTAATCTATATTTAATAACCCATGCAGGGTGAATAAACCTTTATAGCTCCATAAATCTGATGCAGGAGGTCTGCTGTGTTCCTCAGCCTCTGTGAGACACTCCCTCTGTGTGATATCCCACACATTGGTTTTATGACCTTGCGAGTATTTCAGTGATCAGACTGTTATCTTTATTTCTGCTCCTCTTTTATCTCTTTCCGAGGCCAGTTCCCTTTTTGTTTTAGGTGAGCAGATAAAAGATTAAAGAAAGTTCAGTCCCGGGGGGGGGTTACCATAAAGTCTGTGCTGAATATTAATCCCAGGAAAAAGCAAGAATGAGCCGAAGCTGTTTCTAGGATCGCTGCAGGAAAACACCAACAGTGTTTTCACACTGTTCCTGTGTTCAGTGCTTCTTTATCTCTCTAATGGTGGCCTCCTCTGTGCTGCAGGGTCCAGGGGAAGCTGAAGAGGTGTCGTGTCCAGACCCGTCCCAGTCGCAGAACTCCGGAGTCCAGCACAGCTTCGTCCAGGAACACTTCCAAGCACAGTACAAGTGAGTCTCCTGTCCGTTATAAGCAACAGCTCTCCTTTCCAGTGAGAGATGATACATTGATCTGTGAAATATCATATTCAGGATGTTTTATCTGAGATATGGTGGAAATAACTGTTTCTGCATCACAACTTTTACTCTACCATGATGTTGTGACTTGTTTTATTCCTCCTGGAGTCTAAGATCTGATGGATCTGGCACCTCAGCAGAACTACAGTACTGCTTTATCATCCTGTTCCTTTGAAGGCGAGGAGCCAGGATGTTTTTTTACTTGTTTTAGGGGAAACCCTTTCTTTAAAAACGCTCCCAGCAACATGATGCAAGAGGAGAAATCAAGGCACACAGTCACAGAACAGGGTGAACTTGGAAAGCATAAGTGTCCTGGAATAAAAGGGACAGAAGTGAAGGAAGATGCTGATTCTTGCTTTGATTAACCCGGGACTTCCACAAGACCTGCTGCGGTCCGGCTCCTTTTTAGAACACAGCACGGAGCAGGACCACCAGACAACTGGAGTCATGTGACCGATGTGTCATCACTGAATCAAGGATTCTCCTCCTCCTCCTCTCCTCATCCATGTTGTCTTTCTGGTCCTCTGAAAACCTCTGACCTGTTGACTCCAGGCCTGGCTCCGCTCATCATGACTTTGGTTTGTTGTTGTAGTTAAGTGAAATACGATCTGGTGATAACACAGAGTGTTTTATTCTGAAAATTAACCGGATGTTTTACTTTTGTTTTGGTGAAACCTGACTTCCTGTCCCGCTCCATCTGCTCTGTTGAGATTGATGCGTCATGCTCCGGCATCCGGCACAAATAGAAGTCTTGTGCATCTGATCCAGAGGACTCTGACCTGCTGGATCAGAGACGCAGCCGGAACGCAACGGAACGGATCCAGTGGAAGTTAACACAGTGACTAGAATAGAAACCTAACAGATCCGGTGCTGTGACGGATCAGAGACAGACCGGACTAAGATCTGGTGAAATTTGGCCGTAAGGGAAGGAAAGATAAGCGAGTGAAATGAGCGTTAAGGGAAAGAAAAAGAAAGCTAAGGAAAGGAAAGGAACGCAAAGGAAAGGAAAGGAAAGGAAAGGAAATGATCGCTGAGGGAAGGAAAGGAAAGGAAATGATAAGTCAGGGAAGCAAATGAGAGGAAATGAGCGCTAAGAAAATGAAAGCCAAGGAAAAGAAAGCTGAGGAAAGGAAATGATCGCTAAGGAGAGGAAATGAGCGCTAAGGGAAAGAAAAAGAAAGCTTAGGAAAGGAAAGGAACGCCAAGGGAAGGAAAGGAAATGAGCGCTAAGGGAAGGAAAGGAGAGCAAATGAGCGCTAAGGAAAGGAAAGCCAAGGAAAAGAAAGCTGAGGAAAGGAAATGATCGCTAAGGAGAGGAAATGAGCGCTAAGGGAAGGAAAGGAAAAGAAAGCTGAGAAAAGGATATGAGCGCTAAGGGAAGGAAAGGAGAGCAAATGAGCGCCAAGGGAAGGAAAGGAGAGCAAATGAGCGCCAAGGGAAGGAAAGGAGAGCAAATGAGCGCTAAGGGAAGGAAAGGAGAGCAAATGAGCGCCAAGGGAAGGAAAGGAGAGCAAATGAGCGCCAAGGGAAGGAAAGGAGAGCAAATGAGCGCCAAGGGAAGGAAAGGAGAGCAAATGAGCGCCAAGGGAAGGAAAGGAGAGCAAATGAGCGCTAAGGAAAGGAAAGCTGAGGAAAGGAAGTTGTTATATTATTCTCTCTGACTTTTCATAAAGAAAGAACCGCCGACCGTCCGTGTTGATATCATTCAGTCTTATCTATACAGAGCAAACAACAACTACCATATGATCCTGTCTCATGTGAGTAGTGTTTACTGTACAGCGGCTCTAAATGTAGTCAGATGATTTAGACCGTCCTGAGAGAAGAGAGACCCAAAGAGCCGATTCAAACACGTCTATCTAATAACACTCCTCTTCTTTTTATTCCCACACGTGAGACTGAAACAGAATCCTGCTCAGAGACGAGTCAACAGCACGCAGCCTGCCTGAGATTATGTGGTCTTTGGGCTTCATTGATCAGATTAGAGCGTCTTTGCTACATACAGCTGATGTAAAGGAGACGTCCTCAGGGACACAGACGTCTGAATAGCAGAGCAGTAAATCTACACAGCCCTTACTGTAATCACGGCGCAGGCAGGCAGGAGCTGAAATGATATAAAAGTAGCTGATACTCTAACCTGTGTGTCTCTGAGTCCCTTTAGCACCAGCACTTATTCACAGTTCTTCCTCTTTGTGCTAAAACAGAACAATAATTGGGTTTTTTATCTTCTCTGAGGGTCAGGTGGTCTCACCTGGTGAACACGTCGGGAGTATTTTAAACTCAAAGAGAGTTTTTCTCTCTGTCGCTCTGTACGGATTCAGAATCCAGGCTTTTCAGCCGCCTGTATTATCACCATGTCTGTCTGATGCAGCTGGATCTCCTCATGACTCCCATCAATCAGGCGTCCAGGAAATAAAGAGGCGGTTATTTTTTTACAGAATAAATTCATCTGTCAGCTGCGTCCCACCAGGAGAGGAGCCTCACTCAATATGGAGTCTCTTCGTTTGCATCATCCAGGAGATAGATTCAATCTGTGACGGTCTCTCTTCTTCTGATTATAATTTAATTTTAATTATAAAAGACAAAGTACGCAGAAGATTACATTAAGGAGGAAACATAAAAATGAAAGATAAAGTCGTATTATTACGAGAAGTCTTTATTACAGTCTCTCTTTAATCTTTATAACGACTGAAATATCAAACAGGAGGATATTAAAGGTCAGCCAGCGTCTCCTGAAGTTCATTTAACTCTGTTCATCGCCGACGCCGCCTTCTTCTTCTTCTTCTCTTTAATGTTGGGAGGCAACTAGCGCTGAAGGAGCAGGAGCGCCCCCTCCCTTTCCAGTGTTTGGCTGGTGTAACTGCAGGTTTCAATAAATCAAATCATTCAAAACCTTTTTTATATTTCAAAACAGAAAAATTATATCACTGGAATTATCCTTACTGTTTTATCGCCCAGCCCTACAGTTTACATAACGACTTTATTCACGCAATATTAAAACTTATCGTGTAATATCACGACTTATTCAATAACAATAAGGCTTCATCCACTTAACGTTGCAACTTTATTCTTGTTACATTATGACTAAATTCACGTAACATTACGACCTAATCTACGTAACATTACGACTTTATTCTTTTAACTTTACGACTTTATTCTTTTAACTTTACGACTTTATTCTTTTAACTTTACGACTTTATTCTTTTAACTTTACGACTTTATTCTTTTAACATTACGACTTTATTCTTGTAACTTTATGACTTTATTCTTTTAACTTTACGACTTTCTTGTAACTTTACGACTTTATTCTTGTAACTTAACGACTTTCTTGTAACTTTACGACTTTATTATTTTAACTTTACGACTTTCTTGTAACATTACGACTTTCTTCTTGTAACATTACGACTTTCTTCTTGTAACTTTACGACTTTATTCTTGTAACTTTACGACTTTCTTCTTGTAACTTTACGACTTTCTTCTTTTAACTTAACAACTTTATTCTTTTAACTTTACGACTTTATTCTTTTAACTTTACGACTTTCTTCTTGTAACTTTACGACTTTATTCTTGTAACTTAACGACTTTCTTGTAACTTTACGACTTTATTATTTTAACTTTACGACTTTCTTGTAACATTACGACTTTCTTCTTGTAACTTTACGACTTTCTTCTTGTAACTTTACGACTTTCTTCTTTTAACATTACGACTTTATTTTTGTAACTTTACGACTTTATTCTTTTAACTTTACGACTTTCTTGTAACATTACGACTTTCTTCTTGTAACATTACGACTTTCTTCTTGTAACATTACGACTTTCTTCTTGTAACATTACGACTTTCTTCGTGTAACTTTACGACTTTCTTCTTGTAACATTACGACTTTCTTCTTGTAACATTACGACTTTCTTCTTGTAGCTTTACGACTTTATTCTTGTAACTTTACGACTTTCTTCTTGTAACTTTACGACTTTCTTCTTGTAACTTTACGACTTTCTTCTTGTAACTTTACGACTTTATTCTTGTAACATTACGACTTTATTATTTTAACATTACAATTTTATTCCCATACATACATTTATTTACTTCTTGTAACCATACAACTTTATTCCAGTGATGTTCCGGCTTTATTCTCATAACTTTACGACTTTATTCTCGTAGCATTCCAAATTATTCCACCAACTTAACGACTTTCTTTACGTGACATTAAGACCTAATCTAGGTAACATGAAGACCTAATCCACGTTACGTTATGACTTCATTCTCGTAACATTACCACTTTATAACTTTTACTTTCTTTCCTTTTTTCTTCCTGTGGCCCTGATCCTCTGTTGGATCAAAGACAGGTGGACATGGACTTATATAAGGTGCACAGTGTCGGGGCGCTCCAGCTGAGAACTTCCTGATTTATAACATCAAAAGTCCAAAACTCTGTAAAGAGAATCACGAGGATATGCATCCTCCTCTTTTGCAGGTCCAGTCGATCCATTTCTTAGAAAAGGCAAAGATTACAAAGATTTAACGATATTATAGGATACCATACGATACCATCATGTACATGTTTTAGGACTGTGAATTAAACTAACAGAACAATAGAGCGTCTGTAGGTTGAGTTAGTAAACGAGTGTACAACATTTAACTAAATAATAACTCATTGTAGTGCTTTAACAACCAACCTGTTCCATGTGGCATGGTTAGGGTCAGCTGAACAAAGAGGACTCCATACACTACTGAGCACACTGAGCGATCATCGATGTCTTATAATCAACACAAAACAACATTTATTTTAGAACTGTGTCAAAGAGTCGTCCCTCCAAACTGATCCTCTTACATCTTGTTTGTCGGCTCTTCCATCTGCTAAATCCTCTGCAAACTGTCAGCTCTGTGTGACTGCCAGTAATACATCTGCCAGAGCTCATCTCTTAATTACTCCCCTCACTGTCAAATGTTTCAGCTGCGACACTTTGGGTGTGTCTCACCAGGAAGCAGCAGCCAGGCAGCCAAGATATGTTCCTCTCACCCACTCAATGCTGTGTGCTACCAGGGGAACGAGGGTGAGATGTCAGAGAGGGAAACATGACAGGGTGAGCTCAGCAAAAACTCTGCCTCAAGACCAGGAAGTAAGGGCGCAGTCTGAGAGTCATGTCTGTTCTTAGTGCAGTGACTTCCACTACAGAGTCATGTCTGTTTTTAATGCAGTGACTTCCACTACAGAGTCATGTCTGTGTTTAATGCAGTGACTTCCACTGCAGAGTCATGTCTGTTTTTAATGCAGTGACTTCCACTACAGAGTCATGTCTGTTTTTAATGCAGTGACTTCCACTGCAGAGTCATGTCTGTGTTTAATGCAGTGACTTCCACTGCAGAGTCATGTCTGTTTATAATGCAGTGACTTCCACTACAGAGTCATGTCTGTTTTTAATGCAGTGACTTCCACTACAGAGTCATGTCTGTTTATAATGCAGTGACTTCCACTACAGAGTCATGTCTGTGTTTAATGCAGTGACTTCCACTACACAGTCATGTCTGTTTTTAATGCAGTGACTTCCACTACAGAGTCATGTCTGTTTTTAATGCAGTGACTTCCACTACAGAGTCATGTCTGTGTTTAATGCAGTGACTTCCACTACAGAGTCATGTCTGTGTTTAATGCAGTGACTTCCACTACAGAGTCATGTCTGTGTTTAATGCAGTGACTTCCACTATAGAGTCATGTCTGTGTTTAATGCAGTGACTTCCACTACAGAGTCATGTCTGTGTTTAATGCAGTGACTTCCACTACAGAGTCATGTCTGTTTTTAAAGCAGTGACTTCCACTACAGAGTCATGTCTGTTTTTAATGCAGTGACTTCCACTACAGAGTCATGTCTGTGTTAAATGCAGTGACTTCCACTAAAGAGTCATGTCTGTGTTTAATGCAGTGACTTCCACTACAGAGTCATGTCTGTGTTTAATGCAGTGACTTCCACTACAGAGTCATGTCTGTTTTTAATGCAGTGACTTCCACTACAGAGTCATGTCTGTCTTTATAGATCATGGGAAGTTTAGAAGTTTAAACTAAGGGGAGAACTGCACCCAAAAAAATGTGATTCTCAGATCCAGCTGAGTCTCATCTTTGTCAAACCGGGCGTGTGGGATCAGACCTTGATCAAATATTTCCTGACTCCTGTACCTCTCCTCTCCTCTGAGACCTGAGGCCTCACCGCTGCCTGTAAAACACTCCACAATGCAGTGTCTGATGTGATCCAACATCCAGGGCTGACAGAGCGGAGAGTCATCCTGGTAATAGCCCGTTTGTCGACATGCAATCATCACAGCCATTAAAACATGTTCCAACATGTTAGATCTGGACCGAGCTGGGAAGTCATTTGATCTTAATTTATGCTTTCTGTCACCACATGCTGGAGCTGATCCCAATCAGAGCCGAGCTGTAGCTCCACGTTCACTCCAGCAGCGTCGATGTCACTCTCGGCACGCAGCTCTTACCTGAGTGTCGGTTCAGATTCATTCCTGCAGCTCTGATCTATACATCTATTACTCTTCACTCCTTTTGATGGAGAGAGTAAATCTCAAATTAGATCAAAGACGCTGATCTTTGTCTGTGTGGGTGAGTCACAGGCTGCAGTCTGTGGAGACTCTGATGAAAATGTCTGTCAGTCAAACGGCGTTCATACAGTGGAGCTCAGAGACGGCCGGGCCGAGTGTTTCAGATCACAGACTTCATATCTCTGTGAGGTCCCGTTCTCTGCAGCACCCTCACCTGAGACGATAGGAACAGTGGTGAAGGAACACGAGGTGAACAGGACGTTTAACTCTGCTGTATCCCTCACCTGGTTTCATTAAGTCAGCCATCTTTAGTTTTTTATACTTCTCTGTGATAGACAGTTTTTGCATCCTGAACGTCTCCTCCCTTCTCCCCTGTTTTCATCCCTGTCCTTATTTACACTCTAAACAGACTGACGGTCTGAGAGATGGTTGATGGTTGGGGTCCAGTAGGTCCTCAGGCTGCTCTCACATCTGAGCCCACTAACTGTCATTATCTCCCTACGACCAAGACCGGCCTGAGACCACACTAAGGTTTTTACCACAGTGTCAGCAGGCAGAGGGGGAACGAGACGGACTACTTTCTGTGGAGTGATTTGATATGAGGTGTGATCAGGTTGTTCCTGGAGTTTCTTTTGTTGTTGAGAATTCTATTCTGTTATTTGACTTTGATCCATCAGATTCATTCCATTCTGTTCCGTTCTGTTCCAACGATGGATGTCATCAATTAATAGAGTATGGATTAATTGATAGTTCAGAACTTACTCAAACACATTTCTTTGTTTTGATTTTCTATCACGTGGATCAAACATGATGTGGTCTCATATCTGGTTCAGCTCTCAGGGAGGTGTTTGAAGTTTAAAGCATGTTTGGATGTGAATCAGCTGATTACAGACGCTCAGCTGGAGGCTGCGGCTGAGTGACAGGTCTCCACGAGCGCTTTGTTTCTCCGCCGCCGCCGGACTGATTCTGACCCGGTCTTGCTCCCGGCTGACACCTGACCGCGTACACATGATTATTCTTCTCAATAAGAACGAGTAGACAGAAAACTGGACTCTGAGAGTCTGAAATCTGTTTCTGTTCAGTTCCCTTGTTGAAGTCTGAGCCTTCACTTTAATGACTGTGTGTCTGCAGAGATTATGAGCCTGCTCCACATGTTGATATTCAGCATGTTTAACATTTTGAACTCCTCAATACGATCTGTAGATATTCAATACTGTCAGTTATATACATTGTGTTGTGAAGGACAATTTGATTCAGGGGAAAAACACATTTAGCATCGTTTTTGACATGGAAAATATTTACATTTTTATTTTTAACCCTCCTGTTATGTTTGTTTCTCTGGAACAGCAATAATGTCCCTGGGTCAATTTGACCCGGGGCATATTCAATTATACAAAAGTGTCAGAACCCCAAAAAATCAAAATAAATATTGTTTTTTAATCTAATTATTAACTCCATTACTAACCATTTAAATCAAGATTTTGTGATCATGGTTCAATGAGGACAACTCACTGGATTTTCATGAAAATGAATGTTAAAAATTTTTAAAATGTACATTGGAAGCCCTAAATATAAATACATTAGTCTTGCATGACATACTTTTTTTTATTTTTTTTATTTTACATTTTGAATTTTTTGTTTTTTATGCAGTGATGTTGATAAATTAACATGACACCTCTTTTTTCACATGCAGCCCAGATTGTTATGCTGCATTTAGCTGGCTTGGAGGCAGATACTGCCTAAAATAGACTTTAAAAAGGGGTCAATTTGACCCGCAACATAACAGGAGGGTTAATGATTAATCAATAATTGATCGTTAACATTTTCAAAAGATTGATCACAGAAAATACTTGAAATTAGCATCCCTAATTCTAACTGTTTTACCACAGTGTCAACAGGCAGAGAATGAGGCAGACTACTTTCAGTGGATTGATTTGATATGACTTGTAACCAATCAGCATCAAGTATCTAAAACATCATAGTAATAAGTGTCTTTATTTACTCCTTCTCTTCCTGTCCTGATCGTCCCTCCTGGTTTATTATGACTTCAGAGGCTGGCTCATGTTACAGATACTCTGGACTTTATGAGCCCTGTAATGGATCTGTTTATTATTATGTGTTTATTGTAATTTCAATCAGTGAATTACGACGTGCACATTAAATTTAATACCTTTCCAGTTCAGAGCGTTAGCATGCTGAACAAACCTCCATTCATCCTCCATCAGAGGAGAGCTGCCGGGCGGGCTGAGGAGAATTAGCTGCCAATCTATTTGATTTTAATCTGTTGAGACTTTGACTCTTTTTAATTGAGTCTCTCAGGACAGGAAATCAATGACATACAGATACCTGAGTGGTGCATCACGTGGGAGATTCAATGCTCGGACAGCGTGTGGGGAGCGAGTCTCTTCGGCATGGCTGCCTCCCAGACAGGAGGACACATACCTTTCAACGGTGGCACGCTTCCTCCATTAGAGCTTCAGCAGAATATCACCTCCTGCTTCACTCATTTCCTCTCTTTTTAAAGTGTTTTAGAGCGGCGCGGGGACATCTATGTTTCAGAAGAGCCGGAGTGTGATTTGTATGCATGGAGTGCAGTTAGCCTCGCTGTTTCCTGGCGAGAATAAGACATCCGCAGGGCGGCCGTTCTGCTCTGCCAAGAGGGAGAGATCCACTCAGAGCCAGTGTCAGCTGGGTTTGCTTGAATAGAGCTTTATCCTCTCCCCCCCTCGCCTCCCCCACAGGCTCTGTCAGGTGCCTCTCTATAAGAACAACACAGTGGAAAAGTTCAGTTATGTCTCTGTTTCCCCGTGCTCTGATGGATGTGAGGGTTTTAAATGTTCCACATACAGAAAGTTGTGGAGTTAAATTAAAAAGAGACAAGAGTGAGGAAGAGGACAGGAGTGTCTTTAGGTGGTTTGGGGACAAGAGAAGAGAAACTGAATTTTGAAATGACTGAATAAGTTTGATTTGATTCAAATATGTTTCCTTCATGATTGTTGTGGTCCATCCATCCATCCATCCATCTATCCATCCATCTATCCATCCATCCATCTGTCCATCCATCTGTCCATCCATCTATCCATCCATCCATCCATCCATCCATCCATCCATTCATCCATCCATCAAACCATCCA